>NC_056743.1:743692193-743859693 GCF_019279795.1 Protopterus annectens
AGCGAGGAGGATGGGAAGTCTTTGTCTGCTGTCGGAATCTGCTTCTCCACCCGACAACGATCCTTTTATAGAAATCAGCATAGGGTCAAGAAGATGTGGTTGCGCAAGTCTCAAGATTCTTCTCAAGACGCTCAGGATTCATCTTCCCCCAGAGGCAGAGGTGGATACAATAGTCGCCACCCTCGTGGTGGTGGGGGGGGGGGTCCGAAGGGTCCTGAGGGTTTGCCCGACTGCTCATCTCTGGAGGCAGTCGGGGATCAACTATCTCTGCACCCAACAACCTGGGAGTCAATTGCAAATGATCATTGGGTTCTGCAGATCATATCCAGAGGTTATTTGATCCCATTTCTCCATCCCCCAGTTCCACCCAGACACCTCCCAGATGTGCCACCTGGTCAACGGGAGGAGGCAACCATAGAAATTGGCAGGTTGCTCAAAAAATGAGTCATCCACCCCATCTCCCCAGACCAGTCTGGATCAGGAATTTATTCCAAGTTCTTTTTGGTGCCAAAGAAAATGGGGGACTTAAGACCCATTCTGGATCTTTCAACCCTGAACCTGTTGGTTACTGAGACGAAGTTCCGGATGGTCACCATTCAATCTGTTTTGCCCTTCCTGCAGATGAATGGCTGGATGTGCTTGGTGGACCTCCAAGATGTGTACTACCATATCAAGATGGACAGATGCTCGCGGAAGTTCCTCCGCTTCTGGCTTGGAGTCAGTCACTTTCAATTCAGAGCACTCCCCTTTGGGCTCACTACCACCCCTCAGCTGTTCACCAAAGTGATGGCAGTAGTGGATGCTCACCTGTGGCTGCAGGGGTTTCAGTTTTTCCCCTACCTGGACAGTTGGCTCCTCTCCACTCCTTCCAGGCATTGACTGATTCAAGCCAGGGATCATCTCCTTCAGATTGCTCAGCACCTGGGTATAACCATAAATCTCAAAAAGTCTCAGCTTGTACAGATGCAGGTACTGGATTTCATAGGTGTTCGGCTAGACACTACCTATTTTCTACCTTCAGACAGACTGTTATCACTCTGTCATCATGTGCTTTACATTTTCCAAGCCAACCTTCCCCCAGCAAGTTGAGTTCTTCAGGCGTTCAGGTCCAGGGCAGCCATGATGACTCTCATCTCAACTGTATGTCTTCATATGTAGGTTCTACAGTGGACCTTAGCCTTTCAGTGGTCTTTTCTAGACCTTCCGTTGCCACATCCCAAGTGACTATTCCATGTTTGCAAGGACTCCTTTCTTTGGTGGCTCCAATCCCTGGTTCTCCTTTAGGGTTGTATGTTCTTCCCTCCCCTCATGGTGATCACAGATGCCTCCCTGCTTGGGTGGGAGGGTCATTGCATGGGAAGAATGGTCAAAGGCACATGGTCCTCTCTGGAGACAAATCTACATATCAGTGTCCTGGAGTTGAGGGCTGTGCTTCTGGCGTTGCAAGCTCTCCATGCCTTTCTTCCTCCGGGGACTATTGCCATACAAACGGACAATATATCAGTAGTCTGTTACATCAACAAATGGGGGGAACCTGATCTTATCCCCTTTGTCGCGAAGCCATGAGATTATTGGAGTGAGCTATCTCCACTGGCCATTTTCTGGTGGCAACACACATTCCAGAGAGGTCCAACATTTTGGTGGACAGGCTCAGCAGATCTATTCTGATGCCTTATGAGCGGTCTCTGAATCTTTCAGTAGTGAAAAAAGTCTTTCTAAAGTGGGGTCAGCCTTGCTGCGATCTCTTTGCCTCTCCTTCCAACACGAAGTGTAGTGAGTATTTCGCTCTGTACCCCCTCCGTGGGAGTCCCTAGAGACACTGTAGTTCATGTTTGGCCCTCTGGTCTACTGTATACGTATCCTCCACTCCCTCTAATTTCTAAGTTCATTCAGAAAACTCGACAGCTGGGGGCGCTCAGTGATCTTCATTGCCCCTTTCTGGCCTCGCCAAGT
Organism: Protopterus annectens; assembly: GCF_019279795.1. NCBI lineage: Eukaryota > Metazoa > Chordata > Ceratodontiformes > Protopteridae > Protopterus > Protopterus annectens. The sequence continues at coordinate 743,694,147 of NC_056743.1, forward strand.
ATGGTTCCCCACTCTGTGGTCTCATGTAATGTGTCCTCCTTGGATGCAAGGTCCAGTTCCGGATCTCATTACACATCCCTCAGGAATGCCTCACCCAGACTTAAGCCTGAAACTCACGGCCTGGCTGCTCCAATTCCCATAATAGCTAGGACTCCCGGGCTGTCAACTCCTGTTAAGAAGATCTTGATAGCAGCTCACAAATCTTCTGCCAGGAAGGTTTATTCAAGTAAATGGAAGCGTTTCTCAGTCTGGGTTTCACAGCATGACCTGGATCCTTTCATTGTGTCAGTTTCGTCCATTTTGGAATTTTTGGCAGACATTTTTAATCATGGCACTAGTTTCTCTACAGTTAGCAATGATTTCTTTCACATAGGTGAAAAATCGGCTTCATTGGCTTCTTCTAAGTTTTGTAAGCCCTTTTTGAAAGGTACCTTTCTTCTTAGGGTTCTAGTTAGGGACCCAGTGCCCCCTTGGGATCTAACTTTTGTGCTGCAGGCCTTGGTTTCTCCTCCTTTTGAGCCAACAGCCACAGTTAATTTGCAGTTTCTGTCATGGAAGATGGCTTTTCTGGTAGCAGTTATCTTAGCCAAGAGGGTTTCTGAAGTTCAAGCCTTATCTGTCAAGCCCCCTTATATGGTCTTCCATAAAGCTAGGATGTCGCTGTAGACCAATCCATCTTTTCTATTGAAGGTGGCATCGGAATCTAATATTAACCAGGTCATCAGTTTGCCAGTTTTCTTTCCAAGTTTCTAAAATAAAGGAGAGTACAAATTGCACTTGCTTGATGTACATAGGCAGCTGCATTTCTGTTTGCACAGAAAAAAATCTTTTTGTAAGTCGGATCAACTTTTTGTTTCCTTTGCCAAACCTTTCTTGGGAAAGCCTGTTTCTAAAGTTACTATTGCTCGATGGATTTCTGAATGCATTTCCTTGGCGTATTAAGCCAAAGGGTCATCTCCACCAAGACATGTCCGGGCGAATCTGCCAGGTCTGTTGCTAGGTCTGCGGCCTTTTTGTCCAGTGTTTTTTTAGATATCTGCTCTGTGGCTACCTGGGTGTCATCACACACATTTATCTCCCATTATAAATTGAATCTTTTTTTCCGGGGGCAGGACATACTTTGGCTCAGCCATGCTTTGGAAAATCCTTCCATGAGGACGTCCCAGAGTTTATTGGTAGCTGTGGACCCTGTTCCGCAGGTTGAAGATCAAATGAAAACAACTTCAGATAAATAAGTTATGTACTTAGCATAACGTTCCATCTGAGATGTTACTTTTCATTTGACTTCAGCCGTCCCTCCCTCCTTCCCCATGCCTTGTGTGGGATGTGTAGTGGACTGCATGGAAGAGTCATAGCACCTCTATCCTGGCTAACTTTCCCCTTGATAAGCATTTTGTTGGTTGTGCCAGGTTTATAGGCCTGTAGTGTAGTTTAGGATATTGCTCTTCTGCAACAAACTAGATCTGAGGGGAGGAGGGAGACAGGGGCATTATGGGTAGGGGAGGAGCTTGGACTTTGGATCCAATGCTAGAGTATGAGGCCAAGTTGGATCAGAGTCCCTCAGGCTAAAGACAAATGAAAAGCAACAACTCAGATGGAATGTTATGTTAAGTGCATGACTTATTTTTCTTACTCATAGCTAAATATTCATGCAAAGATGTTAATACTTTTAACCAAAAGTTTAGGTACTGCATCTGGGCCTGGGGTTTTCCAATTAGAGGCTTTTCTTAACTTTGTTTCAATCTCTCTAGCTGTTACTTCATCCCATTTCATAGCCTGTACCTTTACACTTCTTATTCTTTCTTTTACTTCTATCCATTTAGCATCTTTGTTCCACAGGATCTTCATAGATACTTCTCCAAAATTTATCTATTTCTTCTTTTTTGGTGGTCTTTCAATACCTTTTACCTTGTTTCCCAGTTCTCTATAAAACCTTTTTGGGTCATCAATAAATTGCTTATTTTGTACTTTTCCTTTATATTTATCTGCTTATCTTCTAAGTTTTTACACCTTTGCTGAAATTTTTAGTTTACTTGCGATAGTGCATGATAGATCCTGGTCTGTTATAATACTGCACATTGGTTTTATCACATCTGTTTTTCTTAGTATTTTTGTTGATCTATTCCCTCTTCTACAGTTTTCGAACAGTGACACTTCTTGCCTTAATTGCTTTTTAGTTTTCTCTATTTGATATGTCCATGATGGTATTCAATTTCTCCCCTTCCTTTCCCTCACTGCATTGTGTTCTTGTAGTAGAACTTTATCAGTTATTAATTTAGCTGCACAGTGATGTGTATCCTGTTTACTTCTGTTATATCACATGGATCTATGTGGACAGTCCTAATTACTGTGTTCATTTGTTTTATCAAACTTCTGACTTTTTGGGTTTTAGTGACCTTCTGCAGTCTATTTCTTTCATTGATCTTAATATATGTGTCTGTGTCTATTAAATCAAGCAACTCTTCTCTTAGCTCATTTTCTTCCAAACTGAGGGCACATCCCTCGTTTTCCATTTCCTGCGGGCATTCTGTGGAAAGTTCTGTAGCTTCTTCCTGTGGCACATTCTCTTCAATTTCATCCTGTGCCATCCATTGCTCTGTCATATGGGAACTCACTGGCCTATCACTCCTCAATGTTGACCTGCATCAGATTTTCCTGTTCCTTCCCTTCCTATCTTCAAGTAAACATTTATACTGGTTTCCTGTAGAAGGCTCCAAAATATCTTCATATGGCACCCGACCAACTGCTCCCTGATGTTCTTCGTGTTTCACTGTTGCAGTCATAACTGTAGGGTGATCCTGCCGGCAGGCAGCCCGAGGTCGGCCAGAATTCCAAAGTCTGGGTCCAGCGTCAGCTGCACCAGCTAGTACCCTGACGTCAGAACGCAGAGGTATAAAGCTGACAGCCGACGCCATCTTCTCCAGTCTTTCTTGCCGTGCGGTGGAAAGCAGCTCGCTATTTGTTGGTTGGCGGATTCCCGGACAACGTGCTTCGTTTGTCGTCGGTCCGAAGACTACTTCTTCTCTTCTCAAGCTAAGTACCCCGTTGGGGAAACTTTTTTCTTGTTCCTCCGATGTCAGAAAAAGTTAACAATTGTATATCGTGTGGGAAACAAATACCTCATAAAGATTTCCACTCTTACTGTCTTCCTTGCTTAGGCCCTGACCACGACGTTTCTTGCTGTCGGTTTTGTGCCAGGTTTAATTCCCGTACGATTAAGCGTAGGTACGATTGGGCCTTAAATTACTTCGGTAGACGGTTTAATTACAGGATGTCGTCGGATACTTTACCGACTACCGGAATGCACAAAAAACGCAAGGACAAGGATAGGCCTCCAAGGTTCAAACAGGATAGCGTGCAGCTGGAGCCAGCTTCAGGTTCGGCTGTGGTCAGTGAGGTGCTTTCGCAGCCCCTGTCGTCAGCCACTTCGGAACCGATGGCCGACACGGACTCCCATGGGGAGCCTACTAGGCCCAGTACCCTTTCTGCTGCAGGACCTTCGGACAATGCTCCTTCAGATGGGTCCGGAACCACTGTGCAGGTACCGGCTTCTGAAGGGGTTTTCAGGCCTTCTCATTTCACCATCTCTACAAAGACAAAGGCAAAGACAAAGACTCCAGTAAAGCCAAGAGTTTATACTCGAGCTTCTTCGGATTCAGCTCCCAAGACTCAAAAGCAATTATTAAAGATGGCTGAAGATTTGCTTACTATGATTAGGGGTTCTCACCCTCCTCCTGAAAAAAGGCCTAGGCAGGATATTCCTTATGATTCCTCTGATCAGGCTTCTGTGTCTTCAGTTTCTTCCTCTGATCAGGATTATTCCTTTCCTCCTTATGAGGATTCTGATGCAGAGGACTCTATTCCCTCTGCTTCCCCCCCTGAGGATTTTTCTTTTGGGGAAACTCTGCATGAGATGAGAGAGCATTTTCATTGGGAAGGCCAGGATTATTCTGCTTCTAAGAAGAGACTTAGGGAATTTCTTCTTTTACCACAACACAGACCTTTGGCTATTCCTCCTGTTCTGGATATTGTGGATGATGCTTTCTCTGAAGCTAATCTGACTCCTGACTCCTTTCCGCCTGCTCCTTCTAAGCCGGATAGGTTTTACAGAGTCCCTGATTCCCATCAATTTTTGTTTAAGAATCCTTCTGCAGATCCTGAAACTATTTCTCAGGGTTCCAAGGCCGCTAAGGCCGCTTCAGCCAAAAATCCTATTCCCTCTGAAAAGGATTCTCGTGCCTTGGACAGATGGGGCAAAAAAGTGTATACTTCTGCTACTCTCTCCATTAGAGCATTAAATTGTCAGTTTCATATGTTTAAGTACCAGCAATTTCTTTTGTCTGTCCTAAAACAAAAGCTTTCTTCCCTTCCTGCATGTGCAGAGGACAAGGAATTGCAGGATGTTTTGCATGCAACTGAACAAGTTAACAAGCATGGGTTACATTGTGGTTTTGATGCTTTAGAGGCTTCTTGTAGGGCCGCAGCCTCTGGTACTGTTATCAGGAGGACATGCTTGGCTCCGAGAGCAGAATTTACCTGATCAAGTTAAGGCTAAATTATTAGATGCTCCTGTGCAGCATGATGTGTTGTTTGGTTCTAGAGCTGAAGAGGTTATTAAAAAGATGGAGGATAAAGCGAAGTCTATGCAGACTGTTAAGGATTTCTTGCAGGTGCAGCCTCCTAGATTTACTAGAAATTGGCCCTCCAAAAATTGGTCCTTTCCCACTTCTGACAGGCCTCAAAGGGGAAGATATAGACGCTCCAGAGGTCGGGCTCAGACCCAGGCCTCTTACAGATCCAGACAATGGACTGCTTCTTCACCCAGAAGGGGAGAAGACAGATCTCAATTACAAAGAAAACAGACCCAATGACTCCCTCTGTTGGGCTGCAGGACCTCTTTGCCTGGAAGCCCCTCTCGGAGGAAAACTTTCTCTTTTCTACCAAAATTGGACTCATATAACCCAGGACAAATGGGTGTTAGACGTGATTTTAAGAGGTTACAAATTCCACTTTCATACTTTGCCAAGGTCTATCGGATGGCCGGATCTGCCAAAACATCAATGGTCAGAGGCCTTAAATCTAGTGGACGCACTATTGGCCATGAGAGCCATAGAACCTGTTCCACTTTCAGAGATGGGAAAAGGTTTTTATTCAAGGCTATTTCTGGTCCCAAGAAAACAAAGCTCATGGAGACCTATTCTGGACCTGTCAGTATTGAACACTTTTTTGGAAATTCCAAAATTCAAAATGCTTACTCTTCAACAACTTCTTCCAATGCTCTCTCAGGATGCTTGGATGGTGACATTGGACTTAAAGGAAGCCTACTTACACATTCCCATCAGACAGGAATGCAGAAAATTCCTCAGATTCAAGGCAGGCTTGAGGCACTTTCAATTCTCTGTACTGCCCTTTGGCTTATCTACTGCACCCAGAGTTTTTTCCAAGTGCCTGGCTCCAGTAGTAGCTTATTGCAGACTCCAGGGGATTCAAATTTACCCCTATCTGGACGACTGTCTTATTCAGGCAAGCAGCAAAGACCTTTTACTTCAACATCTGCATTTTGTGCAACGTCTTCTCCTTATACTGGGATTCTCAGTGAACACAAAAAAGTCACATTTGATTCCTTCTCAGCAGATGATTTTTTTGGGAGCTCTTCTAAACACAAACTTACAGATGGCTTTTCTCACTCCAGAAAAACAATTACAGCTGGCTTCAATTTTCAAAACCTTGGAAATTTCAACTCAGCTCACTGCAAGGAAATTCCTGCAGGCATTGGGCTACATGGCTTCTTGCATCCTGTTGATTCCAAATGCAAGGCTTCATATGAGAAAACTTCAATGGTTCCTAAAGAGTGTATGGTCACAACATTGCCACAGTCTGGACACAATGATTCCTCTGATTCCCTGCCTTCAAAAGGAGTTCCTTTGGTGGTCCAGGGCTTCTGCTGTAAATGAAGGGAATCCCTTTCGTCTGCCTCAACCTGCTCAGATCATGACCACGGACGCCTTGGATTATGATTGGGGAGCTCATTTTCCAGCAGGGCTCTTGGACCAAGGATCAGTTTCTCTGGCACATCAACTTGAAAGAAATGTTGGCAGTCCACAATGCTCTTCGGGCCTTCCAGAATCTTTTAAAACCGGGGCCTCTTCTGATTCGGACAGACAATACCACAGTCATGTGGTACATAAACAAGCAAGGGAGTTCTCACTCCTACCCTCTTTGCAGACTAGCCATGAATTTATGGGATACAGCTCTAAAACTGAATGTGCATCTTCAGGCTCAATTCATTCCAGGAAATCAGAACCTCTTAGCAGACAGCCTAAGCAGAAAACTTTCGGATTCTCACGAATGGATGTTAGACCCCAACTTATTCAGCAGGATCACTGCAGTCTGGGGTTGTCCTCAGATAGATCTGTTTGCATCCCATCTCAATCATCAGCTGCCTGTCTTTTGCACCAGGTCCTTCCACAAAACAGCTTGGAAAGTGGATGCCCTGTCTTTCAGCTGGAGGCATCTTTCGGGTTATGCCTTCCCTCCTCTTCCTCTTCTGCCTCGGGTGTTACTGAAAATAATCCAGGACAAACCCAAGATGATCATTTTGATAGCTCTGAATTGGCCTCGGCAGTATTGGTATCCAACTCTGAATCACCTTTTCTTGGACCCTCCTTGGATTCTTCCTCTGATCCCTTCTCTACTGTCCCAACATCAGGGCCAGATGCTACATTCTCAAACCAAGACTCTTTGCCTAACAGCTTGGCTTTACAAGGCTCTTTGATTCCTTCTTCTCTTTCCAAACAAGTTGCGGATGTTCTTTTGGAAGCTAGGCGGCCTAGTACTAGAAAATCCTATGCTAGCAAATGGAAAAGATTTTGCATTTGGATGCAGGCTCAGGGTTCGGATCCTTTTTTGCCTAACATTTCCTCCATTTTACTTTACCTCTCTGACCTTTTGCTTAAAGGCCTTTTTTTTTCCTCCATCAAAATCCATGCTTCTGCTATCTCGGCTCATTACAACACTGTTCCTCCTATCTTTTCTCACCAGCTTGTGAGACAATTTTTGAGAGGAGCTAAGAATTTAAGACCTCCCAGAACTCCTCCTGTCCCTGCTTGGGATCTTAATTATGTTTTGGAGAAACTTACTTTGCCTCCTTTTGAGCCTGCTGCTGCTGCGGACATCAAGTTCTTATCCTGGAAGACTGCTATTTTACTTGCATTGACTTCTGCCAGAAGGGTCTCTGAATTGCAAGCCCTCATGGCTGTGGAACCATATATTATCTTCCACCAAGACAGGGTTTCCTTGAGGACCAATCCTACTTTTATGCCTAAGGTGATTTCTAAAGTGGCTTTAAAATCAGACTATTCACCTTTCTACTTTCTTTCCGAATCCTCAAAATAAAGGGGAAAGGATCTTGCATTCATTGGATGTACACAGACAACTACGATTTTACCTGGACAGAACCAAAGACTTCAGAAAATCTGAACAATTACTTGTCTCTTATGCCTCTAGCTCTTTAGGGAAGGCTATTTCTAAACAAACTATTTCCAAATGGATTGCTCATGGAATAGGATTTTGTTACTCTCACTATGGGAAACAGATTCCAGGTACTGTTAGAAGTCATTCTACTAGAGCAGCTGCCACTTCAGCAGCTTTTCTCAGAGGAGTTCCTACCAAGGACATTTTGGAAGCTGCCACTTGGAGTTCAGTGCATACTTTTTCCAAGCACTACAATCTCCCTTTGTATTCTAAGTCTAGGGCAGGCTTTGCCTCTGCTGTTTTGCAGGGTCTTCTAGCTGCCCCTTCTTCTGCATAACCTCCCCCCTCTTTCACAGCTTTGGGATTCTACCCTACAGTTATGACTGCAACAGTGAAACACGAACATAGTACAGTTGTGTACACCTACCATAAATGTAGATGTTCGAGTGTCTTCACTGTTGCAGTCGGTGTTTCCCTCCCACCAGTCCCCTCTTATTTTTGTTGGTTTTTTCTCCCTCTCTTTTGTGGTGTATTTGTGTTCCTTTTGGACACCTTTTGCTTATTTGGGGGTTTCTGACATCTGGGGCAAGAAAGGCTGGAGAAGATGGCGTCGGCTGTCAGCTTTATACCTCTGCGTTCTGACGTCAGGGTACTAGCTGGTGCAGCTGACACCGGACCCAGACTTTGGAATTCTGGCCGACCTCGGGCTGCCTGCCGGCAGGATCTCACCCTACAGTTATGACTGCAACAGTGAAGACACTCGAACATCTACATTTATGGTAGGTGTACACAACTGTACTTTCCACTGGTTTCTCCTTACTTTGGATATCCATTGCTCCATCCTGTTGTGGTGCTTTCTGAATTAGATTTTCTACATTGAATCCTTCACTTCGCATGTACTCCATAACGTCAAATCTTAAGTAGGAGCTTCATTTGTCTGCAACCTTTGGGATACGGATCCGATCTCGGATCCAAGCCGGCAACTTTTACCACAGCATAGATCTGAGCTCCTAGCTCCTCCCTTTACCCATAATCCCCTGCCAACCCTAACTGACCCCAGATCTAGTTTGCCGTGCTTCAAGCTGGATTTTGAGCTCCTGGCAATTCAGAGGTTTTGTGAGAAAAAAATTAGAATTTTTTTGTACTTTCTTGTGTGATTGTGTGAGTTTGTTTAGGTTCCCTCTTAAATATCTTTTTTTGTAAAAATTTTTCTCCCTACCCTCGCTGGTTCGTAGTGTGTGTTTGTGGGGTGTGTAGGGGCCTAGTGAGTGTGTTTTTCCGTTCAACATGTCGGAGGCCCCTAAAGCCATCTTTTCAAAATGCACCGAGTGTGGCCATAAGCTTTCACCGGCTGATGGCCACACCCGGTGCGTTAGGTGCCTTGGGGTTGAACACCTCTCCTCGGGATGCACGATTTGTGCAGCATTCAACCCCGGGGCACTTAAGGACCGGAGGTCGAAGCTGATTCTGGCGGGCCTTTTGCCCCCAGACTCGGCTCCAACCTCTGGTTCTTCAATGGCCGCTACCCAGCCCTTGGTGGTAGCCACCCCTACCTCCCTTCCTCCGGTTGGGACTCAACCTCCCGTTTTGGCTCCGGAGGAGAGGGAGGCCGGAAAAAACAAAAGGAAGGAGAAGCACCATAAGCGGCGGGCCGAGGAATCTTCCTCGGCCCCGCCTGCCAAGTGGGCTTTCTCCATCCAGGGTTTCTGGATCACCTCCTCCTCGGCTCCGGTCCCCTTGAATTTCACCGGGACCTGGGGAGGAGGCAACCCGGTCCCCATCGAGGTCATCAAGGCGTCACTCTAGGTCTGTCTCAGTGGCCTCGTCAAGGTCCACATTTAGTATGTCAGATGCAGACATGGACCGGATGATGAGGAGGTTCATCCAGGCCCAGCTGTAGATGGGAGTGCTCTTGCCTCCCCCCCCCCTGCGGGGGGGGGGGCTTGACCCCATTTTTTGCCCCAATTGCTCCTTCTCCGTCCCGCTTCCCGGGTTCGGAGCATTCAGAGCCAAGCCACGTCGGATCCGGGGGTGTGTTGGAGCCGACAGTACTAGTTACTTCGGCGCCGACTGGTCCCTCGAGTTTGTTGGATCCGACCTCTCGGAGCCGTGGGCGGAGCTTCGGATCCGAGGGACTTTGTGTGACTGGGAGCCGACTCTCGGAGCCTATTGAGAGTAGCTCGCCCTCTGCTTTCGCGGTGGTGGAGAGGGCACTGTTGAGTGCATCCGGACCCCCGGTCCTGGCTTTGGCTCCTCCCTGCACTCCCTCTCAGCTGGTCCGGGCTCCCATCACCCGGCCTTCGGGACAGCCTGCTTCAGCGTCTCTGGGTGTTCCTGCGGAACGTGATATTGCTGGTGAGTCTTCCTTAGACAGCCCCCCCGAAGAGGTCCCTCACAAAGCCAAGTGTAAGAGGAGGCACATAGACTCCCCTGAGTCCCTTACCGAAGATACGGACTTAGATGAAGGGGAAGGCTCTCCAAGGTCACCCCCCGAGGATGTCTCCTTTGGAGACATCATGGAGATGCTCAGGATTAGGGGGGGTGGTCTGCCCCCAAGGCTTCCTCCAATGAGTCCGTATTCCTAGAGGCGTTCGAAGCAGGGCCATCTACCTCTTGGGTGTCCCCTCCCCCCGACCCCCTGGTGGACCTTATTTCCACCAGGGCTTGGAAGGAGCTGGACACTGTAGAGCCAGTCCCCAAGCGCCCGGATAGGATCCTGAGTCCCCCTGCTGAAAGAACCCACTGGAGCAGAGGTCCCCCTGTGGATGCCATGTTGGTGGCGGCCACCAAGAGAGAGCTGGCTCAGGAGAGCTCTGCGGTCCACCCGCCGAGTAAGGACTCTCGAGCGATGGACCGCCTGGGGAAGCAGGTCTTTAGTTCAGCAACCTTCTCCATGAGAGCGCTGAACTATATGGCACACGTCATCCGGATGCAGCGGCATCTAATAAAAGAATATGCTGCATCCCCCCCCAGAGTCCATGTCAGAAGGAGACAAGCATCTGTACTCCTCCTGTCTACTCTATGTTCAGTTTCTAACACCTCTATGCAGCTCTTGTCACACGCCACTGAAGGAGCCGCTAGAGCCGGCGGAGCCGGCCTGGTAATCAGACGTCAGGCCTGGCTCCAACACTGACTTTTCGGAACCCTTTAAGGCATCATTCGCGAATGCCCCCCTTTGATGGTTCTGCACTTTTTGGCAAAACCGTTCGTGACACTTTAGTCCAGAGCGAGAAAGACGGGAAGACGTCTGCCGTCAGAGTCCGCTTCTCTGCTCCCCAGAGATCCTTTTCTAAGCACCAAAAGGGTCAGAAGAAGATGTGGTTCTGAAAATCGCATCAGTCCCAGTCTGCTCCGGACATCCAGTCCTCTCGTGGCAGAGGAGGACAGGGAGGACGCCACCCAAGAGGCAGAGGGTGTCCCAGAAACTTTGGGTCCAGGGAACCATTCTCTGAGAGGCCCATGCAGAACCCCTGAGGGGTTGCCCGGCTGCTCCACTCTGGAGGCAGTCGGGGGGGGTGTCTTTCGAAGCACCTAGCAATGTGGGAGTCGATAACAACAGATCGCTGGGTGCTTCGCATCATATCCAGAGGTTACCAAATTCCCTTTATTGTAACCCCCAAAATCAGAAACCTCCCCGACATACCACCCAATCAGAGGGAGGCAGCTGCTACAGAAATTCAGCAGCTTTTACAAAAAAGAGCCATCCAACCTGTCCCCCCAGATCAGTTCGGATCGGGGTTTTACTCCAGGTTTATTCTGGTGCCAAAAAAGACAGGGGACTTGAGACCCATTCTCGATCGCTCTCTCCTGAACTTGGCAGTACCCAAAGAAAAGTTCCGAATGGTCACCTTACAATCTATTCTCCCCCTATTACGGGAGAACAATTGGATGTGCTCGATAGACCTCAAGAATGCATACTACCACATCCTAGTGGACAGACACTCCAGGAGGTTCCTCCGCTTCCGGCTGGGAGACAGTCACTTTCAGTTCAGGGACCTTCCCTTCGGTCTCACCTCAGCCCCCAGGGTGTTCACCAAAGTCTTGGCGGTCATAGCGGCCCACCTGAGGCTTCAGGGAATTCAGGTCTTTCCGTACCTGGACGACTGGCTCCTCATCGCCTCAACAAGGCATCTGCTCTGTTCAGGCAGGGATTACTTCCTCGACCTTGCTCCACGTCTAGGGTTAACTATCAACATGACCAAATCTTCTCTAGTCCCCTCACAGGTGATAGATTTTATAGGGACGAGATTGGATTCCAGGATAATGCTTGCCTTCTTAACTCCCGATCGGCTTCAGAACCTGAGGTTGCATGTCAAGGCCATTCTCATTCTTCCTGCTCCACCTGCGGAATTGATCCTGAGGGCTCTAGGGTCCATTGGCGGCAGCTATTCCTCTACTACCCCTAGCCCGCCTAAATATGAGGGTACTGCAATGGACCCTCCAAGTACAATGGTCCCTGTCTCGCAACCCCCTGTCCCATCCTATTCCCCTAAGCAGGGCTTGCAGAACGTCGCTCATGTGGTGGCTCCAGTCCCCGAGTCTCCACATGGGACAACCATTTTCGATTCCTTCCCCCGTCGCCACAGTGACCACGGACGTGCCTCGCTTGGGGTGGGGGGGTCACTATTCAGGCAGAACGGTCCAAGGCACATGGAACGACACAGAGACCTCTTTGCATATCAATGTCCTAGAGATGAGGGCGGTGCTTTTGACATTGCAGGCACTTCACAGTCTTCTACCGATTGGGACAATTGCAGTACAAACGGACAACATGTCAGTTGTCTGGTACATCAACAAACAGGGGGGAACCAGGTCTTATCCCCTTTGTCGCAAGGCCATGAGAGTGTGGGAATGGGCGATTTCCACCAACCACTTTCTTATTGCAACGCACATTCCGGGACGGTCCAACATCCTAGCAGACAGGCTCAGTCATTCGATTCTGACTCCGTACGAATGGTCTCTCAATCCTCTAGTAGCGAAACAAATATTTGCCCTATGGGGGCAACCCTGTTGCGATCTTTTTGCCTCTCCTTCAAATACAACAATTACTTCGCTCTAATCCCCCCTCAGGGGGAGTCCCCGAGAGACTCCCTAGTACATGCTTGGCCTCCCGGTCTCCTTTACGCTTATCCTCCTTTGCCCATGATGCTGAAACTCCTACAGAAAGACAGTCAGCTGGGGAGCAAAAATGATCCTCATTGCCCCATTCTGGCCTCGTCAAACATGGTTCCCATACCTGTGGTCTCACCTAATTCATCCACCATGGATTCTGGATCCACTCCCAGATCTCATTACCCACCCTCTGGGTCTCCCGGCCCCCAACCTGGTCAACCTCAAGCTGACGGCTTGGTTGCTCCAGTTCCACTCCTGATTAGGACTCCTGGAATCTCCTCACCAGTCAAAGCCATCCTAGTAGCAGCACATAAACCTTCCACCAGAAGAGTCTACCGAAGCAAGTGGAAATGTTTCTCTATCTGGGCGGAGTACCATCCCTTGGATCCTTTCACGTCTCTCACGTCGGTTTTGGAGTTCTTAACTACCCTTTTTCATCAAGGGGCTAGCTGCTCTACAGTCAGGTACAACTGGCAGCGATTTCGCATTATCATGTAGGGCATGAATCAGGCCCTCTGATGACTTCTAAGCTTTGTAAAGCTTTCCTCAAGGGTACTTTCCTTCTCAGGCCTCCAGTCAGGGAGGTAGTACCCCCATGGGATTTGTCTTTGGTTCTCCAAGCCTTGACTAGCCCCCCTTTTGAGCCGGCGGCCATGGTTGATCTTAAATATCTCTCTTGGAAAACGGCCTTCTTAGTGGCCATTACTTCAGCTAAAAGGGTCTCTGAACTTCAGGCTCTATGTGTTAAGCCGCCGTTTTTATCCTTCCATCCAGATAGAGTTTACCTCAGGATCAATCCGTCCTTTCTGCCTAAGGTGTCTTCGGAAGCTAATATTAATCAATCTATTAATCTTCCCGTGTTCTTTCCCCATTACCAGAACAAAGGAGAATATAAACTGCATTCCTTGGATGTGCACAGACAGTTATGTTTTTATACTCATCGAACTGCTGGTCATAGGCAATCTGACCAGTTTGTCTCCTTTGCCAAAACAAGTTTAGGCAAGTCATTTTCTAAAGTTACACTATCATGGTGGATAGCTAATTGTATCCTCTTAGCATATCAGAGTTCGGGAAGGCCTGCACCTTAGGGAGTCCGAGCTCATTCTACTAGGGCCGTCGCTGCTTCGGCGGCTTTTAAATCTAGGGTCCCCTTAGATGATATTTGTTCTGCAGACACTTGGGCCTCATCTCATACCTTTATCAGCCATTACAAACTGGATGTTGTCTCCAGAGGTTGGGCGTCCTTTGGCTCTGCAGTGCTCCGGAATGTTCTTCCATAAAGGCCACCCAGGATTCAGGTAGCTGGGGACTCTGCCCCAAAGGTTGCTGACAAATGAAGTTCCTACTTCAGATTTAGAAGTTATGTACTCACCATAACGTTCCATCTGAGTAGGTATCTTCATTTGTCTGCAACCATCCCCCCTCCTTCCCCCTGACCTTTAGGATCTGTCTTGGATTAGCCCCTTCCGGGGGAACATTTACATTTCTTATATCGGGCAAACTTGATCTGAGGTCAGTTAGGGTTGGCAGGGGATTATGGGTAAAGGGAGGAGCTAGGAGCTTGGATCTATGCTGTGGTAAAAGTTGCCGGCTCGGATCTGAGATCGGATCCGTATCCCAAAGGTTGCAGACAAATGAAGATACCTACTCAGATGGAACGTTATGGTGAGTACATAACTTCTAATTTCTTTTTCTTTAACTTCTCCATTACTAATCTCCTTTTCTACATTTCCTCCTTGTCTCCTTAATTTTTGTATTGCAAAGTTTTCCATATCTGGATTCCTTTGCCTATATTTCTCTTCAAATATCTTCGGTGCTGCTCTTTTTGTATTGGTTAGTTTTGCTTTCTCCTTTGCATAAATATTACACCATAGTAAATCTTTTTTTCTTTCCCATGTCCATATTTCTTCTTCAGATGTCTCCTGATCTTCCTGCTTCTCCTTCCTTTGGGGGACCCCATCATGCTGTGATGTAACCTGTGTTAGACCTTCTACACCAAATCCTTCACTTCGAAGGCACACCATAACATCCACTTCTATTTTTAACTTCTCCTTGACTAGTCTTTTTTTCTATGTTCCCTCTTTGTGATATTTTTTTTATTATGAAATTTTCAATATATGGATGCCTTTGCCTATATTTCTCTTCAAATATCTTTGGTGCTGCCTTCTTTATAATGATTAATTTGGCTTTCTCCTTTGCATAAATATTGCACCATATCAAATCTTTCTTTCTTTCCCAAGTCCATATTTCTTTTTTATACTTTTCAAATATTTCTAGGTTTTGTTTTATTTTTTCGCACTTCCTCAGATGCTTCTTTTTCCCAACAGATCAAACTTTTTTGATCTGTATATTGTTTTTTGCAAATCTGTTGTATTAATGAACACAGATTTTCATTTGAAGTTACTGACCGTTTTCCTGTGGAAGTATTTTTCTTTCCTCTAATTTCTCTCTTAATCATTTTGTATATCTTGTATCTCGAAATTCTGGGCTTTTTGCATAATAGTAACCATACATAATTTCTTTCTTATCCTCAATCGTCCACTTTTCACTCTTCTTTGTCGTATCAGTTTTTGTGATTTTTGTGGACTACTACTTCCTTCTAGAACAGGGGGGGCACGCTACCCCTGGGCCTGGCATGGCCCCATTGCAGGAATGTTTCCATATTTTGAGGATTCTACACTGTCATCTTTTCCAGTCCTGGCACCAGTGTGCCTACCAGGACTGGGCACTTTTTTATCCTGGGTTTTGTGCACCCAGCTGTCTTTTTTAGTTTTTGACCTACTTCTGTCCATGATATATGCTATAGAAGTACAGTCTATATATCAGTGTCCTCTTAGTAAGATTTTGTGAAAAACAGGGTCCACCTTGTGAAGGTACTCATCAAGACTTGAGGAGGAATTCAGTTTCAGCAGTAATACTGTCCTTTACTTGCTGATTTATCTCCCCATTCAAGACTTCTCCTGGATAGGTTTTTGCATGCAGTGGGAGGTAGCAGCTTGTACACATGAAACAGTAAGATTTTAGCTATTGTCAGTACTGGAAAACACAATAAAGTTCTAATCTGTGTGGCCTGGAAGTTTGCTTTTCCGTACAGCATCATACAAGACAACTTTTCTGTGACATACCCAGTGCTGGAAGTGGTGTCAGAGAGGCAGGAGGTTGTACTGTTAAACATTGTCATTTTGGGAGGATTCAGAGTGCACCTTTACAGTCTTGGTAAATGTGAAACGCGTCTTCGTTTGCATACATAAATAAAGTGAATAAATAAATTACAGATATCATTGAAATTCACCGCTAGGGATTCTAGCTGCTTGGAAAACCAGCAGAGCTGGTATTACCTTCTTTGTTAGGAGTTTGAAAAACAAAAAGAAGCCAGTCATTCATTGTTATGGTATATAACTCACACAAATTAACTTTCTTCCTGTGACTGCTTAGGGTTTTTCCCCATAGATTCCACTTTCTTCCCACCTCTCAAACACTTGCTGGCTGGGTATCATAAACTGTTACCCTGTGTATTGCATTTATTCGTGTAACTCCAAGTCATGGCTCAAAAGGAACATGTAGCTTACCAGGTTAACAAATATGTATGTTCATTTTTGATGTATTTTTTTTGTTTTTTTAATAAGAACTCTGGGGGTTGAATTTCTTACAGAATAATTTTTCATTTTTAATTTGAATTTGTTATGCTCTGAAATAAATTCATTATATTTTTGCTGTCAGTTTATCACTACACATTTGTATATCTCTAGGCATCGCCGAATGGAGGCTGTGCGTCTGCGTAAAGAGAACCAGATTTATAGTGCTGATGAAAAGAGAGCACTTGCATCTTTTAACCAAGAAGAGAGAAGGAAGAGAGAAAACAAGATTCTGGCCAACTTTAGAGAGATGGTGTACAGGAAAACAAAGAGCAAAGAAGACAAATGAAAATTTTCAAAATCTGAAGTCCATACGCAGACAATGTAATCAAAAAGACATTGCGACTGTTTTATTTCCTAGAATTATTTTTTTAATTAAACATCACAGTAAGAGCTAAAATGCAAAGTAATGAGAATTTCAGCATTTTGACTTTAGTTGTATACAAGTATAAGTTACTATTACCCCTTTTGTTCATATTGTGTTCTATTTGAAGTATACAACAATCTTTTTAGCTGTTTCTTATTTTTGTAGTCATCATTTTAGACACTACCATATTCTGTGATTTCCCATTCCTTTCAACAATTTGCATTGTTTACCTAGTTATCATTTTTCACTATCTATTGTTGTATCACTGTTCCGTTGTAATATGTTTTCTCCATCCCTTGCTTAGTACATTTAGGTTAGCATGTCCTGCATATTTAGCATTTGATCAATGTAGTCTTTGTGTTCCATTCTGTTTATAGGGAATACAAAAGCCTTGAACTTATGCCATGTATTTAGTGGCTTTTTATATATATTTATTTATTTTTTTTTTTTTCTCCAGTTTTCGTTGTGTTGAGTAGAGTTGGGTTTCTGAGCTGTCATACGTTTTTTAGTGTGGGGGATGAGAATTTATTTTTTCCAAATTTGCCATCAGTATGGTAATGATGACAACCTTAAGTATGTTTGGAGCGCTGAACCATCTTTCCCAGTAGTTTGCAGTTTTACCACTAGGGAGCGGATCACAGAGATGCAGAAAGATATCTGTGGCATTTTTTTGTATGGTTCGTAAAGTAACTGTGCTGTGAGGACTAGTATTAAAGCAAAGAAAATGTAAATAAAACCTAGTGAAACCACAAAATGCCTGCCCACAGAGACTCTGACACTAGCTCCGAGCAACTCAAACTGCTACTAAAGTTCAGATGTTATAAGTGAACTCAAGAAGCAATTCAAAAAATGTAATATTAAGCGCTTCCAATTTTAATTCACTTTAAAAACTTCTTCAGAACAATTAAAACAGTTAGTTACACCATTTAAATACTTTGTTTTACCCATCACGTGATAACCAAGCCCCCAACCATTTAAATACTTTGTTTTACCCATCACGTGATAACCAAGCCCCCAACCAAAAACTGTGAGTTAAAGTGACATCACGCTGACTCATTCATAAAAAACATGTAGCAAATAAATACATTGGTAATTTTATACATACCCAAAAAACAATAATAAATATATTTATTGTATATTTATTATGTATTTATTAATGGACATGTGCAAAGTTAACAATGATTGTATTTATTTGCTGCGTGTTTTTTTATGAGTGAATCAGTGCAGTGTCACTTTAATTCACAGATGTTCTTCATCTCACATTGCTGCAGTCCTTACACTTGGGAAGTCCGCTGTCCTCGGTCGGCCCGAATATCAAAGTATAAGGCTGACGTCGGTCAAGGCGCTTAAGACTGACATCAGGACGTCAGGGTACAAATGCGCATGACCGACGTCATATCCTCAGTCTTTTTTGCCGCATGGTCCGATGCAGAAGCAGCGTTGCAAGTGCCGGTTGGCGTTCTGGAATTTTTCAAATTCGGAGTTTCAGACCGAGTCAGAGTTGGCTAAGTACCCCGTTGGGGAATATTTTAGTTTTTTCTTGCCTCAGTGGTTTACCGGATGTCAGAAAAAGTGAATAACTGTATTTCTTGTGGGAAACAGATACCGCATAGAGATTATCATACTTTGTGTATTCCTTGTTTGGGGCCTGAGCACGACGTTGTTGGGTGTCGCTTTTGTGCTAGGTTCAATAAACGCACTATTAAGCGAAGGTTAGATTGTGCCAGGTTGGTCTTTGGGAAGCGGTGCAATTATAATATGCCGTCGGATGCTCCAACGCCCGCTTCTTCGAAGAAGCGCAAAGACAAAGCAGCTAAACCCAGGTTAGAAGAGTTGTCCGAACCGGACGCCGGTCCTTTAGTGGCGTCAGTGGAACCGGTGGTTCCACCGGAGACTTCTCTGGTATCTCAGGGGGAAACTTTGATATTGCAGGATGTGGCCTCTCAGGAGGCAGGTCAAGCTGAAGGGGCTTCTCAGGTTACTATACTCCCCTCACTTCCTAAGGTGGTTAGGCCCTCTCCTTCTGTTTCCAAGGCTTCTCCCAGGGGTAGGCCAGGTTTAGCTTCTGTTGGGGTCTCTCCTAGCTCTTCAGGATCTGTGCCCAAGAAGCAAATGCTTAAAATGGCAGAAGATTTAATTACATTGATTAGAGGTTCTTTGCCCCCTCCTGATAAGAGGCCTAGGGTTGAACCAGAGTTGGGGAGTTTTGAGCAGGCTTCGGATGTGTCAGAGTCTTCGGCTGAAGACTTGCAGGAGTATTCTCCTTATTCTGATTCTGATGTGGATGATTCTACTCCTTCTGCTTCTCCTCCGGAGGATTTTTCTTTTTCAGAGACTCTTCATTCCATGAGGGAGCATTTTAAGTGGGAAGGTCAGGACTTCTCTGATTCCAGGAAAAGGCTTAGGGATTTTTTGCTTTTGCCCCAGCATAGGCCTTTAGCTATTCCACCTGTTCTGGATGTTGTGGAAGATGTGTTTGCAGAAGCTTCACTTAATCCTGATTCTTTGCCTCCTGCTCCTGTTAAACCAGACAGGTATTACAGGGTGCCTGAGGCTCATAAGTTTCTTTATAAGAGTCCTAGGGCGGACCCAGAAACTGTTAGTCAGGGACCTAAGGGTGTTAAGGCCTCTGTGGTAAAAAATCCGGTTCCTTCGGATAAAGAAGCCAGAGCTTTGGATAGATGGGGAAAGAAAGTCTATACTTCTTCCACCTTAGCTATGAGGGCTTTGAATTGCCAGTTTCACATGTTGAAATATCAAAATTATCTTCTTTCTCAATTGCAGTCTAAGGTAGATGCTCTGGCGGAAATTATTGAGTGTAAAGAATTGCAAGATTTGGTGCATGTCTCTGAACAGGTGGGCAAGCATTCGTTACAATGTGGTTTTGATGCTGTACAGGCCTCATCTAGGGTGGCTGCCACTGGGTCAGTTCTTCGCAGGCACGCCTGGCTGAGGGATCAGAATTTATCTGAACATGTTAAGACAAGGATTTTGGATGCTCCTTTACAGTCTGATGTGTTGTTTGGTACTCCTGTGGAGTCAGTCTTGAAGAAAATGGAAGACAAAGCTAAATCTATGCAGGCTGTTAAAGATTTTTTGCAAGTTCAGCCGCCAAAATTTAGTAGGAATTGGCCTGCTAAGGGGTGGACGTACCCTTCTTATGATCAGTCTAGGGGTAGATCTAGACGTGGTAGAGGCAGAGCTCAGAGCTCCTTCAGGCCTAGAACAGGGAGTTCACCTGCACAATCTTCGGGTGAGGGCAGGGGCCAGTCCTTTCATAAACAGGCCCAATGACCTACCTTTTCAGCTGCCAGATCCTTCTTGCCTGGCAGCACCTTTGGGAGGAAGGTTGGCGCTCTTCAAGGAAAATTGGAGTCTGGTTACCCAAGACAGATGGGTATTGGATATCATACACCAGGGTTACAGGTTTTATTTCCATACCTTGCCTCCTTTCAAAGGCATGCCGGACGTTCCTCCTCGGCAAAGACTAGGAGCTCACAAACAAATTTCTCTGTTGTTGCAAATAGGAGCCATACAACCGGTCCCTCTGCCAGAAGTGGGCCTAGGATTTTATTCTCGCCTGTTCCTAGTACCAAAGAAGGGGAACAAGTGGAGACCAATTTTAGATTTATCTATCCTCAACACTTATTTGGACATTCCCAAGTTCAAAATGTTGACTCTACAACAGCTTTTACCTCTGCTGGGCAAAGATCACTGGATGGTGACTCTGGATCTCAAGGAAGCTTATCTTCATGTTCCTATCAGGCTGAGCTGCAGGAAGTATCTACGTTTTCGGGCTGGGACTTCTCATTATCAGTTCTCTGCATTGCCCTTTGGCTTATCTACTGCGCCGAGAGTGTTCACGAAAGTTCTGGCTCCAGTGATAGCTTTCCTCAGGCTGAGAGGAATACAGATCTATCCTTATTTGGACGACTGCCTGATTCTGGCCCAAGAAAGGGACGAACTTCTTCATCATTTACAGTATGTGATAGCAGTGCTAAGATGCCTGGGGTATTCTGTGAACGAAATAAAGTCCAGTCTAGTACCCTCTCAGGACATGTGCTTTCTGGGTGTGAGGCTGAATACAGCATCCCAGATGGCCTTTTTGACCCCGGACAAACAAAAGAATCTTTCCCTGTACTTCCGTCAATTGTCTCATCAGTCCAGGCTGACTGCAAGGACAGTCCTTCAAGCCTTGGGGTTCATGGCATCTTGTATTCTGGTGCTTCCCAATGCCAAACTGCATATGAGGAAGTTACAATGGTATCTCAAAAATGTGTGGACACAGCACTGCCAAGATTTGGACACTGTCATTCAGATAATACCTTGCATTCAAAAGGAGTTTTTGTGGTGGGCTCAGGAATGTCACCTAAACAAGGGACTCTCTGTGACCCGGCCAGAGGCGAGTCAGATTCTTACGACAGATGCCTCAGACACAGCTTGGGGAGCTCATCTAAATGGAAAATGGGTACAAGACACGTGGCCTGCCAGACTTCAACATCTACATATCAACTTGAAGGAGATGTTAGCAGTCCAATTTGCATTGATAGCTTTCAAAGACTTACTCCTTCCAGGGCAGGTGTTGGTTCTAACAGACAACACGACTGTCATGTGGTACATCAACAAGCAAGGGGGGACACATTCTTATCCTCTATGCAGACAAGCAATGATTTTGTGGGAGACTGCTCTCAGTTTACAGCTGAATCTTCAAGCAAGGTTTCTGCCAGGAGCACAGAACTCCTTAGCAGATGTGTTAAGCAGAAGAATTATGGATCCCCACGAGTGGAAATTGGATCCTCATGTATTTCAGAAATTGACAGTGTTATGGGGAACTCCAGACATAGATCTGTTCGCTTCTCCACTGAACCACCAGCTGCCAAAGTTTTGCACAAAAAGGTTTCATCCAACAGCTTGGAAAGTGGATGCTCTTTCTTTCAATTGGAGCAAGCTTCATGTGTATGCCTTTCCACCTCTGCCTCTCCTCCCAAAAGTACTCCTAAAGGTCAGACAGGACAAGCCAAAGATGATCCTAATAGCTCCGGATTGGCCTCGACAGTACTGGTACCCATTACTGAGAAGTCTGGTAAGGGAACCTCCATGGCCTTTGCCTTCGATTCCACACCTACTGTCTCAGGAAGCCGGTCATTTACTCAATGTCAAGCTCCACTCTCTTCACCTGACAGCCTGGCGTATTCTGTTTTAAACCCTGGAGGGTCTCAGCTTCCACAACAAGTTTTGAATGTTATTTTGGAGGCCAGAAGGCCTAGTACAAGGAAAGTGTACGCAGATAAATGGAAGAGATTTTTATTTTGGAGTACAGCAAAGGAATTTGATGTTTCTAAACCTAATTTAAGTGTGGCCCTTCAATATCTTGCTGAGTTACTGGACAAAGGTTTGTCTTTCTCTTCCATTAAGGTTCATGCTGCAGCGATTTCAGCACATTATGACTGTGTTCCACCTTTGTTTTCTCATCCTTTGTTTAAGCAATTCCTTAGAGGGGCAAAGAATTTAAGACCCCCACGTAGAGCTCCTACTCCTGCTTGGGATCTCAATTTTGTGTTGGAGAAACTCACTCTACAACCTTTTGAGCCTGCAGCTACTGCTGAATTGAAATATTTATCATGGAAGACTGCTTTTTTGTTGGCCATTACCTCTGCGAGAAGGGTTTCTGAGTTACAGGCCCTTATGGCAGTTGAGCCTTTCTTAATTTTCCATAAGGATAGGGTATCATTACGTACTAATCCTTCCTTTATGCCTACAGTGGTTTCTAGTGTGGCTTTAAACCAAACTATTCATTTGCCTACTTTTTATGCAAACCCCCAAAACAAAGGGGAAAAGATTTTGCACACTTTGGATATACACAGGCAGTTGCGTTATTATTTGAGCAGAACTAAAGGGTTCAGGCAGTCTCAGCAGTTATTTGTTTCCTTTGCTTTGAGTTCTCAGGGCAAGCCTGTGTCAAAACAAACTATTTCTAAATGGATTGGATTTTGTATTGCTTTCTGTTATTCCCATCATGGTAAGGAGATTCCAGCTGGGATTAGGCCTCATTCCACTAGGGCTACTGCCACGTCTACAGCATTTTAAGGGGGGTGGCAACTAAAGATATTTTGGAGGCAGCTACTTGGAGTTCAGTGCATACTTTCTCTAAGCATTACCACCTTCCACTTTACTCTAAATCTAGGGCTGGTTTTGCCACTGCAATTCTACAGGGCATTTTGGCAGCTCCTCCTGCTTTATAGCTTTGCCATCCTCCCTTACCTCTGCTTTGGGATTCTACCCAAGTGTAAGGACTGCAGCAATGTGAGATGAAGAACATAGTACAGTTTTGTACCTACCATAAATGTAGATGTTCGAAGATCCACATTGCTGCAGTCCAATTTACCCTCCCTCCATCCCCTCTATATTTAGAGGCAGTTGTGTGGTTTGGGTTGCAAATTTTGTGGATTTTGTATATATTGTACATATGTTTAGTGCAAGGGTGGCTAGTTGTTTTTTGTTGTTTTTTGGGTTTCGCCTTTCCTTTTAGGGTCTTCTGACATCTGGGGCAAGAAAAGACTGAGGATATGACGTCGGTCATGCGCATTTGTACCCTGACGTCCTGATGTCAGTCTTAAGCGCCTTGACCGACGTCAGCCTTATACTTTGATATTCGGGCCGACCGAGGACAGCGGACTACCCAAGTGTAAGGACTGCAGCAATGTGGATCTTCGAACATCTACATTTATGGTAGGTACAAAACTGTACTTTTTTGGTTGGGGGCTTGGTTATCACATGATGGGTAAAACAAAGTATTTAAATAATGTAACTGTTTTAACTATTTTAATTGTTTTGAAGAAGTTTTTAAAGTGAATTAAAAAGAAAAGCACTTATATTAAGTTTTTCGGATTGGTTCTTGAGTTCTTTTATAACATTTGAACTTTAGTAGGGGTTTGAGTTGTTCAGAGCTAGTGTCAGAGTCTCTGTGAGCAGGCACTGTGGTTTGAGTAGGACTAGTACTAAGTTTGTACTTTTGCTTTTTCACACATATAGAACCCTTTTGCATTTTTACAGTGAATTTCCATACTTCCTTATATGTTTGTCATTACAGCCGAGTGCCCCTCCAGGTGTTTCTGCAGTTACCTCTCACTGCCCTTCTAGGCATCAAATATTGCTTGTTCATATTTGCATTAATAATTCCAAAACTGTGGTACATACAAGGTATCAGAATATTTTATCTTGAAGCATAAATGATGGCAAATACAATTGTATTGATATTTGACCTCTGTCAATGAGTATTTGTTAGAATTATAAGGTGATAACTTAATTTTTTTAAAGTCTGAAGCCACACCCACTGGGAGTTAAAGGTACACACTCGAAAGAGCTATACTGGAGGGAATGAGTTTTAAGTGATTGATGGGACTATGTTTCAGTTCAAATAAAGTGAGTAATTCTGAGAACAGTGTTAGCAAAATTCATGACATTATTTTAAATAGTGATAGAGGTGCATCCATTGTGCATGCAAAGAGTGCTGTGATTGTATATTTTTGTCAGTGGAACTGCTGATGTGTAGTGTTGCATGAACAATCTGCTCTGCCCTTGATTTTATCTTTCACGCACACTGACAAAATGCCTTACCAACTCTCTCCACTTAGTAACAGAATATCCATGTAGAGAGCAGTGTATTTTAGTTGCTTCCTTGCAGATTTTTTTTTTTTTAATTAATTTGGTGAAGTAGATGCACAATTACAACTTTCTTAGAGGGATGTGCAAATTCCCATTATCCCATCTACCACAAGTTAAGCTTTCTTGAAGTGCATGATTAAAAGTAGTTTATTAATAAACTAAGCTGGAAGCAGATTCAGCCAAAGTTATATTTGAGCAAATGTAAAATGTTTTGCTTTATTCGCAAAATATTTTCTCCCACAACATAGTTTTACAACTTTCTTGCTGCCATATTAACGACACTTATTACAGACCAACGGTTTATTGAATTATCTTACATGATGCTGTTTGTGTGGTAACTAAGTGCTGGTTTGCACATTATTTCCCTTTACTGTTTTTAGTAATGCTTACATTAAATATAAAAAAGAAGATAGTTTTACAACTGGTACAGAGATTTTTAAAGTTTAGTTTTGCTTTAGACAGTAATAAAATGCAGTCCCATAAAAGGGATGTGCTGAGTGTGCTGTGCATGCTGTCTGATAGTATAATTCATTAAACCTGAATTATGGTGTAGGCAGACCTCATACATAAGGATCCAGTATGTGATAGTATAATTCATTAAACCTGAATTATGGTGTAGGCAGACCTCATACATAAGGATCCAGTATGTAAGTGTCATGAGCTGAAACAAAATGAACCCACTACTTCTGGTCCAGCTGAAAAAACAAAAAAAAATCAGGATCCAAGTAGAAAAAGTTTAATAAAACCTCTAGCGCCTCAGCATGGAGCCTTCAAAGGAGAAGAAAACAGTTCTAAATACTCAAATATATATAACAAGACCAATTATCCACTAATTACATAATTAACCCTAAATTAGGTTAAAAAGACTTTCCAATTACATCCACTGATAGGATTTTCAACATTTTACCTAGTGTATGTGACAAAGTTCTATTTCCTTAATTTTTTTCCCGCATGTGTGCTTTCCTTATTTCATGTATTTCACCGGCATAACTCTTCATTAGAGATACTTGTGAGAAGTGAACACAATCTTCCTCGACTTTCTGTTAAATGGCTTTGTGGGTTGAAGGCTGAGCTTGACATCATCGGTGTCCCATATCACACTGATCCATCATAGCCACAAATATGATAATTAGGTATGTTTTTTCACCTGATACATAAATGTGTCTTGTATGACCAAGAATGACAGCCTCTTAAAAGATGCTAGTTATTTTAGCTAATAAACCCAAGTCTCTGCTACCTTTTGATATACAGTGCCTGTTTTTATTCTTTGGTTTCACTAATGCACAGCTTTCCAGTCCTGTTAGATCTTATTTTTTAGTATATTGTATGACAAGCCAAAAACATAAATGCTTATGTGTTACTGTGAGCTTTTATCGAACAGTTATATTGTTAAAATTTATACATCTGCTTCCAACCTATTTAAGTGTCTGGGATGAGTAACCATGTGAAATGTTGTGACCCACTAGGGTAAGTCCCAAAACATGGAGACTGAACTGCTGAAAAAACAGACTTGGGTATGCTAAGTCCAAGGCAGCCATTTCTGAGAATATTCCTTTTTCTCCAAGGTATGACAGTCTAGGAGTTAGTATATAGAAGATGTTCTTCGTGTTTCACTGTTGCAGTCATTACATTTGGGTAATCTGCTGGCAGGTTGCCGTCAGTCGGCCTGATTAACAAAGTCTTGGGTCCTGCATCAGTTGCTGTCCCTTCTTCCATGACTTCAGGGGTATAAAACATGCAGCCAACGTCATTACCTCAGTCTTTCTTGCCGTGTGGTGCCCGAAGCAGAAGCAGGTCGCAAGTGCCAGTCGTCCGACTGCTGAAATTTTCATTTTCGAGTTTCAGAACCAAAGTCTTCAATGTAAAGCTAAGTACCCCATTGGGAAAACTTTTTCTTGCTCCTTACCGATGTCAATAAAAGTTAATAATTGAATTACTTGCTGGAAGCAAATACCTCATAAAGATTTTCATTTGTACTGTATTCCTTGCCTAGGCCCTGACCACGACATACCTTGCTGTTAGTTTTCTGCTTTATTTAATCAGCGCACTATCCGTTGTCGGAACATTTTTGCCTCTAAATATTTCGGTTCTCAGTTTAATTATCCAGAAATTACATCGGTTAGCCATCCGACTACCAGAATACCGAAAAACCACAAAGAAAAAGACAGACAGGCTGTTGAGGTCCAAAACTGCTGACGACGCTTCTCCTAAGCCAGTCGCCAGTTTGCTGGTACTCAGTAAGGCGCTTTTGCAGCCTCTGATACCCGCTACTTCTGATTCTCAGGCCTCTACTGAGACCCATTCAGAGTCCAGTATGCCGCAAGATGCTTCACCTATGGAACCTGCGGATGTCTCTACCTTGGATGGGTCCAGAGCCTCTGTGCAGGCACCGGCTTCTGAGAGTGTATTCAGGCCTACAGCTTTGCATATTAAACCGACTCCACCTTCAATACTAAGGCCTAAATCTCGATCTGTATCTAAAAAAAACGACGCCCAGGCCAACATGTTCAGGCTCCTATGCCTAAAGAACAAATTATCAAAATGGATGGAGATTTAATTACTCTAATCAGGGGTAGTCAACCCCCCACACACACACACTTTTAAGAGGCCTAGGCCTGAGCTTGACTATGAATCTTTGGAACAGGACTCTGTTTCTTCTGACTCTTCTAATGACCTGGATTTGTCCATACCTACTTTTGAGGATTCTGATGCAGAGGATTCCATTCCCTCTGCTTCCCCCCTTGAGGATTTTTCTTTTTGGGAAACTTTACATACCTTAAGGGAGCATTTCCACTGGGAAAGTCAGGAATTTTCTGAATCCAAAAAGAGGCTTAGGGATTTCCTTCTTCTTCCTCCGCATAGGCCTTTGGCTATACCTCTTGTACTAGACATTGTTGATGTGTTTTCAGAATCCAGTATGGCCCCTGATTCCCTGCCTCTGGCTCCTAGTAAACCAGACAGATACTACAGGGTTCCATAGTCCCACAAGTTCCTTTTCAAAAATCCTGTTGCGGACCCAGAAACCATTTCTCAGGGACCCAAGGGCATTAAAGCTTCTACTGCTAAAAATTCTACTCCTTCTGATGGAGACTCCAGGGCGCTAGATAGATGGGGTAAAAAGGTTTATACTTCTGCAACCTTGGCCATCAGGGCTTTAAACTGTCAATTTCATATGCTAAAATATCAGCAGCATATCATGGGACTGCTTAAACAGAAAATGATGTTTTCTGACTGTGTGGAAAATAAAGATTTACAGGATTTATTGCATTCAGCTGAACAAGTTGGAAAACATACTTTTCAGTGTGGTTTTGATTCTTTAGAGGCCTCTTGCAGGGCTGCTGTTACTGGGTCTGTGCTTAGAAGGCATGCTTGGCTTAAGGAGTAATCTCTGCCTGATCATGTTAAAACAAAAGTGTTGGATGCTCCTTTGCATCAGGACCGTCTGTTTGGCAATAAGGCTGAAGAAGTTTTAAAAAAGTTGGAAGATAAAGCTAAATCTATGCAAACTGTAAAAGATTTCTTACAAGTGCAACCACCAAGATTTAGTAGGCGCTGGCCTACTAAGAACTGGTCCTTTCCAGCTCCTCTCAAGCCAAACCCAGACACACCAAAAACACCAGGTTTCAGTCCCAAGGGACTCTCAAACTAAGCAATGGGGTGCTTCCACTTCCAAATCTGGAAATAACAAGACACCACCCTATGGTAAACAGTCTCAATGACTTTCCCTTAGAATTACCAAGCACTTATCTCTCAGCCTCCCCTTTGGGGGGGGGGGGGGTTGCTGTTCATCTAAAAAACTGGCAGCTCATAACCCAGGACAAATGGGTTTTAAAATATAGTGTCCCAGTGATACAGATTTCATTTCCACACATTGCCAACTCCCAATGGGTGGCCAGAGGCTCAGAAACAAGTACTTTCCCTCTTAAACATGGGGGCTATTCAGCCAGTACCAGAAGAAGAAAAGGAACAAGGTTTCTATTCCAGACTTTTCCTGGCACCCAGAAAAGACAAATCATGGCATCCAATTCTGGACCTGTCTACTCTAAACACCTTTCTGGACATTCCAAAATTCAAGATGCTGACTCTTCACCAGTTACTTCCTATGCTAGGCAAGGATGCCTGGTTGGCAACTCTAGATTTAAAAGAAGCTTACCTGCATATCCCAATCAGGGAATCTTGCAGAAGATACCTACGCTTCAAAGCAGGCTACTTGCATTATCAGTTCTCTGCACTGCCCTTTGGCTTGTCTACTGCGCCCAGGGTATTCACAAAGTGCTTGGCTCCAGTAATTGCATTTTGCAGGCAAAGAAAAATTCAAATATATCCATCCTTGGATGATTGTCTAATTCAGGTAGAAAACCAGGCCATACTTATAAGACATCTGGCGTTTGTAAAAAGGGTTCTAACTTGTCTAGGCTACACCATGAATGAAAAGAAATCACAATTGGTACCCTCTCAAAAAATTACATTCCTGGGTGCAAGCTTGAATACAACTGCCCAGATGGCTTTCCTCACGCCAGAAAAGCAAATTCATTTGGTGACTTACTTCAAACAGGTGGCCACAAAAACCCCGCTATCTGCAAGACAAATACTACATGCTTTGGGGTTTATGGCCTCCTGCATTCTTCTAATTCCATATGCAAGACTGCATATGAGGAAACTTCAGTGGTACTTAAAAAGTTTATGGAGTCAACATTGTCGCAGCCTGGAAACAATGATTCCTATCATACCTTGCCTACGCCTAGAGTTCCTATGGTGGACCGCGGCCTGCCATTCACACCACCCCCTGCCACCCAAACCCTAACTACAGACGCATCAGACTAGGCATGGGGGGCTCATCAAGCAGGGAAGTGCATTCAGGGCAAATAGAGCCCAAATCAAATGCGCCTACATCTCAATCAAAAAGAAATGCTAGCTGTACAAAATCCTCTGACAGCCTTCAAGGACTACCTTCATCCAGGACAACTAATGGTAAAGACGGGCAACACCACGGTTATGTGGTACATGAACAAGCAAGGGGGGTACACATTCTTACCCCCTCTGCAGACTAGCCATGGCATTGTGGAACACGGCCTTGAGCTACCAAGTACAACTACAAGCTCAATTCCTGCCAGGAAAGTTGAATACTCTGGCAGACAAACTAAGCAGAAATCTCATGGGCCCACGTGAATGGAAACTGGAACCATGGATTTTCAACATGTTGACAGGCAGATAGGGGAGCCCAGGCATAGATCTATTTGCCCCCCCCCCCCCCCCCCCCCAGAACTACCAGTTGGGCAAGTTTTGCACAAGAACTCCTCACAAAAAAGCCTGGAAAGTGGATGCTCTGTCCTTCAGCTGGAAAAACCTGTCAGTCTACGCCTTTCCCCCTCTGCCTCTGCTCTCTAAAGTTCTGCTAAAAGTCAAACAGGACAAACCAAAAATGATTTTGATTGCTCCAGACTGGCGACGCCAAAACTGGTACCCGCTCCTGCGCAGTGTGTCTCTAATATCCCCATGGCACCTGCCTCAGACACCTTCCTTACTGTCTCAGCAGGAGAACCAGATTCTGCACCCTCAGCTCCTTACATTGAACCTTGCAGCTTGGCTAATCACTTAAATTCACCCTTTACTTCCCTCAGCAAACCTGTGATGGATGTCATCTTGGAGGCGAGAAGACCTAGTACTAGAAATGTGGTGACAAATGGAAAAGATTCTGTGCTTGGAACCAATCTCAAGGAATGAGCACAGCAGCGCCCAATTTACTTCAGATTTTACAATATTTAACTGAGATGCTTCACAAGAGCTTGTCTTTTTCCTCCATTAAAATCCATGCTTCAGCCATTTCAGATCATTATAACACAGAACCTCCCCTCTTCTCTCATCCTCTGCTCAAGCAGTACCTCAGAGAGGCCAAAAACTTGAGACCGCCCAGGAGAGCTCCAACCCCTGCCTGGGACCTTAACTTTGTATTGGAGAAACTCATTCTGCCTCCTTTTGAGCCAACTACTAATGCAGACTTAAAAATTCTTTCTTGGAAAATAGCCTTCCTTCAGGCAATTACTTCAGCTAGAAGGATATCTGAGTTACAGGCCCTTATTGACACCTTCATGCCCAAGGTGGTATCCAGTGTGGCTCTTAATCAGTCCATTCATTTGCCAACTTTCTTTCCTAATCCACAGAACAAAGGGGAACGGATTTTGCATTCATTGGATATGCACAGACAACAGAGATTTTACTTAGACAGAACTAAAACTCGAAGAAAATCTGAACAGCTGCTGGTAGCATTTGCTGCAGGGGCAGAAGAAAAACTATTTCAAAACAAACCATTTCTAAATAGAGAAGTCATTGCATTCATTTCTGTTACAAGCATCATGGAAAGCCTATCCCCCAGGGGATTAGATCTCATTCCACCGGGGCTGCATCTACTTCTACAGCCTTTCTCAGAGGTTTTCCTACCAGGGATATTCTAGAAACTGCTACCTGGAGTTCAGTTCAGTTCATACTTTCACCAAGCATTATCATTTACCAATTTTCTCTAAATCCAGAGCTGGCTTTGCCACTGCTGTCTTTTGCAGGGCCTTATAGCTGGTCCTAATACTGTATAAATCCATCCTCCCAACCATAGCTTTGGGAATCTACCCAAATGTAATGACTGCAACAGTGAAACACGAAGAACATAGTACAGTTGTGTACACTTACCATAAATGTAGATGTTCGAGTGTATTCACTGTTGCAGTCCTGATTACCCTCCCTCCAGCCCCCTGTTTTTTCTCGGACTATACCTCTACTTTCTGTTCCTATGCTTAAAAGCCTTTTTGGTGTATTTGCTTTTGATTGGAGGTATTTTGCTGTAATTTAAGATTATATTTTGCTCCCTATTCGGGGGGCACCTGACATCTGGGGCAAGAAAAACTGAGGTAATGATGTTGGCTACATGTTTTATACCTCTGATGACCTGACGTCATGGAAGAAGGGACAGCAACTGACGCAGGACCCAAGACTTTGTTAATCAGGCCGACTGAGGGCAACCTGCCAGCAGATAGCCCAAATGTAATGAACTGCAACAGTGAATACACTAAAACATCTACGTTTATGGTAAGTGTACACAGCTGTACTTTTGGGGGGCACTCGCTTGGCCCCTGCAAAAGAGGTTTAAAGGAAAAGAGTAATATTCAAGATTTACTATTCTCCTGCATATTTGATGATCCTTTTTTTGTATCAGAACTAGGCATTTGGAGTGCTGACATTTAGGTTCATAGGTTCATAGGTAGGTACTAGGCTATTGGCCCCTAGGGCCTATATAAGCCTAGCCAAAGGTACCCTGGCTTTCCCACCCAAGAAAATTATTTTCCTGTGCCACTGTCGAGCAGAGCCACAGAAGTGATCCCAGGGGTGAATTTCCTATCTCCCATCCAATCATCAAGATTTTTCTTGAACAGTGCTAATGAGGAGCTTTGTTTGATATAGATAGGTAGTTTGTTCCAGAGTATGGGAAGTCTCTGGGACAGGAATCTATCCCTCCAGATAGGTTCAATTTCAATTGGGAGCCTCTGAGGTAGCTTTGCAGACATATTACAAACAGTGGTAATAGCTGTAGGCTGCTATTTATGGACGCAGAGGACCTGCTAAGTAAAGATAGTGGTGTACAGACTGAATTCTGCAGTGTGGACTGCAATGGAGAAGCAAACACATGTAGCCATAATAGCCGTCAGTAGTGTACATGCTGCTATTGACAGCTGGTTTGGCAGCAGGTCTGAATGGTTAGTGGTGGTACTGCTTACAATGTGTATGGGGGCAGCAGTGCACTTGATCTGCCATCTACTTCACCAGCAAGTCAGTGAGTGTTATGGCTTCTTTGGCATATTGTTGGAGGAGGGATTATTTTACTTTAATTTTAATTAAAGTATCTAATATTTGAGTTGTGCCCATTGATGGGAGCTTGCTGATGTAAGTGTGCTGAGGATAGGGTGGCTATGGTTGCACCGTAATATTTATTTGAACTGTACTTCAGG
Source organism: Protopterus annectens (assembly GCF_019279795.1). Classification (NCBI taxonomy): domain Eukaryota; kingdom Metazoa; phylum Chordata; order Ceratodontiformes; family Protopteridae; genus Protopterus; species Protopterus annectens. The sequence continues at coordinate 743,726,393 of NC_056743.1, forward strand.
ATTTGCATTTGCATCTCTCTAATAAAACATACGGTTTACCTTCACAATGCCGATCATATTATGGTCGACCCCGCTTCCGTGAATACCGAACTGCGACTCTTCAAAACGTCGAACACCAAATTTCCAAACTACAAAATCTCGGCCGCTTTTTGACCCATATTAGCACTGGTGTGGAGGTGTGTTGCGGTTGGAAATGTTGAAATTCGAAGTCTTTTCGACATTTGAAAGATTTTGTGGTTCTGGTTTCGTGAAAACGGTTCGGTGATGTGGCCGATCGATTATATGTGATCGATATTATGAAGGTAAACCTTTTATACGTTATCATATCTCGGGATTGATGCTGTTGCTCAACTGTTGTATGATGATGAGCACAGCATGTATTGGTATACAGAGTCAATAGGCATGACCCTTTGTTTACTGTGGCTAATCCATGGTTGACAAGTTTTTCTAGCTCCTTCACAATATGTTTTGTAGTTTCACATTTATGTGAATCTCAGACAACGCTATCAATCCTCATTTACATTCCTATTTTATATCTGGATGAAGCCAAGAACATAACAGTGTGTGTCTGTAGTCCATTGCATTCCTGCCTGTCTAATGATTCAAGAAAGGTTCTAGTAAGTGGTTTGGCCCTCATGTAAGCCCTACAGATTTATAGAATATATCTGAATATTGCCCATAATCATTTAAAGATATGCTGTATTTTCAGGTGTGTGGTAGTTAGGTATATGGTCTTCAATCCGTGGATGGTCTTTTTCTGATGGAATAAGTGGGATAGAGTTCCCCATCTGTTTGTGTTGAAGGGGCATGCTGGTGATAACAGATAAATAGGTTTATAGGTGTGTACTAGGCTAATGGCCCTGAAGCCTTTACAAGCCTAACCTATAGAAGTGCCCTGGCATCATGCCACCCGACATTAGTTCCCAGTGCTTCTATCAAGTAGAGTGATTGGAGTGATCCCGGGGTGAACTTTGTTACCCATCCACACATCAAGATCTCTCTTGAATAGGGACAGCAAGGTGCTCTGCTTGACATGTATGGAAAGCCTTTTCCAGAGCATGGGCAGTCTCTGGGTGAGGGACCTGTCCCTCCAACATGTTCTGTTAATTGTGGTAATGAGGTTGAGGTCGGTGGAGTGTATGGTGTGAAGGGATTGAGATTTCTTTAGATGTAGCATTTCTAACAGAGCTAGGTCAGACATGGATTTGTAACTCAAGCAGAGATCACCTCTAAGTAGGTGATATGAGACAGAGGATAGCTGGAGTCCTGTCCATGTAGGATATGTGTTTAATACCTAAGAGGATTCTCTTCATGAGGTACTTCTCTGGCCTCTCTAGCTGTTGCAGGTGTCTAGTGAGGTACATGCCAAATGGGGCATTATACTCTATTGGTCTAATGAGGGAAGACTAGAGAGAGATGATGACCTCTTTCTTCCTGGATGCGAAACCCTTGGTAATGAGATGCGTCACATAGGACTTTCTGACTACAGTGGCAATGTGGTAGTCGGAGAGGTTGCTGTCAGCCTGCATCCCCAGACTTCTTACAATGCCTTCAGTGGGCTTCCATCAATGTGGTAATTAGTGAGAACTGAGTTTTTACCAAAGGAGATGACACATTTTTTGGCATTAAGCTTAAGGCCATGGTTTTGACACCAGTCATTGGTCTCAATGAGGCCTTTCTGTAGGATGTCTGCATCACTTGGGGAGTTGATGATGACTCCCAGCTTTCAGTCATCTGCAAACTTGGTCAGCCAGAGTCCCTTTGTGTTGGCCTGGACATCTGAGAAGTTGATGCCGAACAAGAGAGGACCTAAGACCGATCCCTGTGGGACTCCGCTCAAGACTGGTCAGCAGTCTGAGTTGGAATCTGCTATTTTCACACTGTGTGTTCTGTGAGCCAGTTTGAAACCCACCTGGTTATATAAGGGTCGATGACTAGTTTGGTGAGTTTATCAATAATTCCCGAGTGAGGAATGATATCAAAGGCTTTGGCCAGATCGAGGTAGGCTGTATGCACTGCCTTACCTTCATCAACAGTCCTAGTGACTGACTCAAAGAAGTCAACCAGGTTGAGCAGGCATGATCTCCCTGTCACAAAGCCAAATTGCATGGGGTCTAGAATAAGATAAAGTAATGGTAAAAACAGTTGTACTAGCTAAAAAAGTAAAATACCTGTTCGATTTTTGCCCTCTTATTTAAACTGAAGATTTGTAATTAAATGTTTGTGGATGTGAAATATTGAACAGAATTTTACTGACAAATGTTTATTTTGTTTCTTCTTTCTGTCAGTCCAAAGATCGAAAAAGCTTAGCATGAGCCAGATTGTTTGCTTGTATTTTACTTATTTCTCACTAAGTAAACCCATTAGGTACAAGTATCTGTTTTCAGAGATGACTTGGGTGCACTGTCTGGTCCAATAACTTGTTCAGAGATGTCTTGTTAAATTGATAAATTGGAGTTGCACAGAAGGCAAGTAGAAATTGAATGATAGTGCTCATAGCAACTCATTGTCTTAATCATCTGAATGTTGACAACTGGCAGTAATTGTTGTCGCTACTAGCATTGGACTAAAATTATTTAGAAACAGCAGCATATAAAGTAGTGTTTGAGAAAACAATCCATCCAAAGGTTAATTTTAAGTTTCTATTTTAGTATTTCAGTTGTAGTTTTTTCATGAGTGTTGCATCTCTAGATCTGTACATGCTAAACCGGACGTCATTCACAAAGCATCAATTTTTTGTGTTAATGTTTTCATTTGGTGTATATCTGGTAAAAAAATAAGAAATTATTACTAAATAAGCCTCTTTTTATTGTCATGATCCAAAACAGTGTCTAATTTTGTATTGTCCCCCCTCTCCAATAAAAGTCTCCATACTGTTCACTGTAGTATAATTCCCCTTAAGGTGTCGTAAAACCTGCAGGAGCATTAATTGCAGTAGGGGTGAGATTTCCTGTCTTCATCTTCTCTATTGCAGTTTCTTTGATCGCTCCTGTTTGGATCACTTCTCAGTTACTATTGTCTTACTATGTTTTAATAAGTGGGTGAAATAAAGCGCTGGAAAGTCAGTCCGCGAACTCATTGTAAACTAGTTTATTACCTGTATTGGACTGAAAGGCAGGTTGTGAAAGTTTACATGTAGTAGCTGTATGACCATTTGCACTTGCCCCATCTAGTTAGTAGCTTATGACACATACTCGGTGAGCTGAGGGTCTATAAACATTTTTTTAAATTATGAAGTGTTCACTCTATTATGAAGTGTTCACTCTATTTTTAACATTCTTATTACCTATCCAAAAAACGAACAGCACCAGAACTACTAAATCCGTGGATTCATACTTTGCTTGCAACTTAAACAGGACATGGTGGGCCATATGTATATATCTATATCTATATATCTATATATATATATATATTTTTTTTTTTTTCTGCTGCTGTTACTTTGTATATTCTGCTCAGATCTCTCTACTGAAAGTACCTGGCTGTCTGGATTTACCTGGTCAACAAAATTGTTAATCATGCTTCTAGGAACTATGGAAATGTTCTACATTTTCACAGATAACATGGATTTTGGCAACATACTCTGCTAAATTAACACTTATATTTCTTATAAGTCTATGTATTATTGAAATTCAGAGCGAGAGAGGTGATGTATATATCTGAGTAACTTTCTGTCCTGTTTCATTTTCTGTACTGTGCAGGTTGATAGACAAAATTATTTTTTCATTGTCATTCACTTGGATTGTCCATTCTGTATCACCATTACTGATAATGTTCAAAAAGTGTTCCAGTGTAAGGTCTAGTCTGAGTGTATTTATCTGTGCAATCCAGCTGCTGCAGCTTTTTGCATTTGTAGTGCGTATGAAGTTTGTGGTTTGTTGTTTTGAAGATAAGTGAAGATGTTATAGTCCAAATTTCCTTTCAGTTTGGGTTTGTTGTTTAAAGTCAAAATGTTAATATGCACCTGTTGTGTAACTATTGTCTTGTAAAATTGACTTTATATATCCCCTAGTTGTAAGCTGTTGTATTGTCAGCCATGACAACTCCATTATGCAAATAACTTTTCATATATCTGTGATAGTATTGCAGTGTAACTCTCACTGTGAAGATGACTTTTTCATCTTTGTGACTATTCTTTTGTGAGTGTCTGTTATTTATGCCATTTTGCCCTTGGACCAGCTCACCAACTCATTTAACCAGTCGGTAAATCCAGATCTGAAGTAGGAACTTCATTTGTCAGCAACCTTTGGGATACGGATCCGAGCCGGCAACTTTTACCACAGCATAGATCTGAGCTCCTAGCTCCTCCCTTTACACACAATCCCCTGCCAACCCTAACTGACCTCAGATCTAGTTTGCCGCGCTTCAACCCTACAAGCTGGATTTTGAGCTCCTGGCAATTCAGAGGTTTTGTGAAAAAAAAATTAGAATTTTTTTGTACTTTCTTGTGTGATTGTGTGAGTTTGTTTAGGTTCCCTCTTAAATATCTTTTTTTGTAAAAATTTTCCTCCCTACCCTCGCTGGTTCGTAGTGTGTGTTTGTGGTGTGTGTAGGGGCCTAGTGAGTGTGTTTTTCCGTTCAACATGTCGGAGGCCCCTAAAGCCATCTTTTCAAAATGCACCGAGTGTGGCCATAAGCTTTCACCGGCGGATGGCCACACCCGGTGCGTTAGGTGGCTTGGGGTTGAACACCTCTCCTCGGGATGCACGATTTGTGCAGTGTTCAACCCCAGGGCACTTAAGGACCGGAGGTCGAAGCTGATTCTGGCGGGCCTTTCGCCCCCGGACTCGGCTACGGCCTCCGGTTCTTCGGTGGCCGCTACCCAGCCCTTGGTGGTAGCCACCCCTGCCTCCCTTCCTCCGGTCAGGACTCAACCTCCCGTTTTGGCTCCGGAGGAGAGGGAGGCCGGAAAAACCAAAAGGAAGGAGAAGCACCATAAGTGGCGGGCCAAGGACTCTTCCTCGGCCCCGCCTGCCAAGCAGGCTTCTCCATCCAGGGTTTCTGGATCGCCTCCTTCTCCTCTGCTCCGGTCCCCTTGTTTTTCACTGGGACCTGGGGAGGAGGCAACCCGGTCCCCGTCAAGGTCATCGAGGCGTCACTCTAGGTCTGCCTCGGTGGCCTTGTCGATGTCCACATTTAGTATGTCAGATGCAGACATGGACCGGATGATGAGGAGGTTCATCCAGGCCCAGCTGCAGATGGGAGTGCTCTTGCCTCCCCTCCCCTCCGGGGGGGAGCTCAACCCCATTTTTTGCCCCAATTGCTCCTTCTCCGTCCCGCTTCCTGGGTTCGGAGCATTCGGAGCCGAGCCGCGTCAGATCCAGGGGAGTGTCGGAGCTGACAGTACTAGTTACACCGACTGGTCCCTCGAGTTTGTCGGATCCGACCTCTCAGAGCCATGGGCGGAGCTTCGGATCCAAGGGACTTTGTGTGACTGGGAGCCGACTCTTGGAGCCTATTGAGAGTAGCTCCCCCTCGGCTTTCACGGTGGTGGAGGGGGCACTGTTGAGTGCATCCGGACCCCCAGTCCTGGCTTCGGCTCCTCCCTGCACTCCCTCTCAGCTGGTCCGGGCTCCCATCACCCGGCCTTCGGGACAGCCTGCTTCAGCGTCTCTGGGTGTTCCTGCAGAACGTGATATTGCTGGTGAGTCTTCCTTGGACAGCCCCCCCGAAGAGGTCCCTCACAAAGCCAAGTGTAAGAGGAGGCACATAGACTCCCCTGAGTCCCTTACCGAAGATACGGACTTAGATGAAGGGGAAGGCTCCCCAAGGTCACCCCCCCCGAGGATGTCTCCTTTTGAGACATCATGGAGATGCTCAGGATTAGGGGGGGGTGGTCTGGCCCCAAGGCTTCCTCCGATGAGTCCGTATTCCTAGAGGCGTTCGAAGCAGGGCCATCTACCTCTTGGGTGTCCCTCCCCCCGACCCCCTGGTGGACCTTATTTCCACCAGGGCTTGGAAGGAGCCGGACACTGTAGAGCCAGTCCCCAAGCGCCCGGATAGGATCCTGAGGCCCCTGCTGAAAGAACCCACTGGAGCAGACGTCCCCCTGTGGATGCCATTTTGGTGGCGGCAGCCACCAAGAGAGAGCTGGCTCAGGAGAGCTCTGCGGTCCACCCACCGAGTAAGGACTCTCGAGCAATGGACCACCTGGGGAAGTGGGTCTTTAGTTCAGCAACCGTCTCCATGAGAGCGCTGAACTATATGGCACACGTCATCCGGATGCAGCGGGATCTAATAAAAGAATATGCTGCATCCCCCCCAGAGTCCATGTCGGAAGGAGACAAGCATCTCTACTGCTCCCGAATGTCTACTCTACGTTCAGTTTCTAACACCTCTATGCGGCTCTTGTCACACGCCACTGAAGGAGCCGCTAGAGCCGGCGGAGCCGGCCTGGTAATCAGGCGTCAGGCCTGGCTCCGACACTGTGACTTCTCGGAACCCTTTAAGGCGTCATTCGTGAATGCCCCCTTTGATGGTTCTGCACTTTTTGGCAAAACCATTTGCGACACTTTAGTCCAGAGCGAGAAAGACGGGAAGACGTTGTCTGCCTTCGGAGTCTGCTTCTCTGCTCCCCAGAGGTCCTTTTCTAAGAACCGAAAGGGTCAGAAGAAGATGTGGTTCCGAAAATCGCATCAGTCCCAGTCTGCTCCGGACAACCAGTCCTCTCGTGGCAGAGGACGACAGGGAGGACGCCGCCCAAGAGGCAGAGGGGGTCCCAGAAACTTTGGGTCCAGGGAACCATTCTCTGAGAAGCCCACGCAGAACCCCTGAGGGGTTGCCCGGCTGCTCCACTCTGGAGGCAGTCGGGGGGCATCTTTCGAAGCACCTAGCAATGTGGGAGTCCATAACAGATCGCTGGGTGCTTCGCATCATATCCAGAGGTTACCAATTTCCCTTTATTGTAACCCCCAAAATCAGAAGCCTCTCCGACGTACTACCCAATCAGAGGGAGGCAGCTGCTACAGAAATTCAGCAGCTTTTACAAAAAAGAGCCATCCAACCCGTCCCCCCAGATCAGTTTGGATCGAGGTTTTACTCCAGGATGTCCTTCAAGGATGCATCTGCAGTCTTAACAAATGGGTTGTCCTGTCGTCAGGCAGCCCTTCGGTCGGCCGGATTCCAAAGTCTGGGTCTGGCTTCGGCTGGTGTCGCACTTCACCCGACGTCATTGCGGCAGTTTTTCGGGTATAAAGGCATCAGCCGACACCATTTTCCTCAGTCTTTCTTGCCGCGTGGCGCCCGAAGCAGAAGCTGTTCGCAAGTGCCGGTCGGTCAGATCCAGAGATAACTATTACCGAACACAACTTCGAAGACTTCTATAAAGCTTAGTACCCCGTTGGGGACTCTTTCTTGCCTCAGCCGATGTCAGAGAAAGTTAATAACTGTTTATCTTGTGGGAAACAAATACCTCATAAAGATTTCCACTCCTATTGCATCCATTGTTTAGGCCCAGACCACGACGTAGCTGCTTGTCTAGCCTGTTCGTCTTTTAACCGACGGACGCTTAAACGTCGGTCGGACTTTGCTGAACAGATATTCGGCTCTGATTTTGCCTACATTATGCAGTCGGATCCTCCGACTACACAAATTATTAAAAAACGCAAAGAAAAGGACCGACACTCGCGGTCCGCGGTTTCGGCCGAAACCGCGGTTAAGCAAGCCACGAGTGTCTCTGTTTCGGCCGAAACCGAGCAAGCAGTTTTTTCTTCAGCCGATAACTTGCCTTCCACCGAGGCCTCTTCTAGCCTGGTAGAGACGGCCTCTGAAATCCAACCTTCTGTTGTGGTTTCACAGGAATTATCAGACACCATTCCCCTGGATGTTTCTACCCCTGCACGTGGAGCTGCTAGGCCTCCTCCAGCTATGTCTATTAAGGCCTTTGCCAGGGCTAAAGCAGCCAAAACAACAAAATCTGTGCCTGCCAAGCCTTCTCACAGGCCCAGCACTAGCTCCCACATGCTTTCTTTGGCTGAGGATCTCATATCCTTAATCCGTGGAGCCCAGCCTCATCCTGACAGGGCCTCTCTCCCTCCTCCAGAAAAGAGACCTAGAGCAGAGCCCTCTGAGCCAGTATCCGCAGATGATTCTTCTGATGACTTGGAGCATACAGACCCTCCTGAGGCTTCTTATTCCCCATACGAAGATTCAGATGCTGAGGAGTCCATCCCTTCAGCCTCCCCTCCTGAGGAATTTTCCTTTGGGGAAACCTTGCATGCTATGAGGGAACAATTTCAGTGGCAGGGCCAAGATTTCCCAGACTCTAGAAAGAGGCTTAGGACCTTCCTACATTTGCCACAACATAGACCTTTAGCTATACCTCCAGCTCTTCCGGTTGTTGATGATGCATTTAATGATGCATGCTCTGCTCCTGATTCTTTACCTCCGGCTCCTGTTAAGCCTGATAGGTACTATAGGGTCCCGGACACTCATCACCATTTTTATAAGGCTCCTGTTGCGGATCCAGAGACTATATCCCAGGGCCCTAAAGCTGTAGCAGCTACTTCTTCTAAAAACCCCCTCCCCTCTGAAAGGGATTCCAGGTCCTTAGAGAGATGGGGTAAAAAGGTTTACACCTCTGCTACTTTGTCAGCTAGAGCTTTGAACTGCCAATTCCATATGATTCAATATCAAGAGTTTATGCTTGACCAGTTGACTAAAAAGCTATCCTCTGAAGAATCTTTAGATAAAAAGTATGTTCAGGAAATGGTACATAACATACAACAGGTTAGTAACCATTCTTTAAAATGTGGCTATGATGCACTGGAGGCTTCCTTTAGATCAGCCATGACTGGCACAGTTATTAGGAGGCATGCATGGTTGAAAGAACAGGCATTACCAGACCATGTCAAATCAAAGCTTTTGGATGCACCTATGGACAAGGTCAATTTATTTGGTTCCCCTGCACAGCAGGTACTAAAAAAGATGGAAGAGAAAGCAAAATCTGTTCAAACAGTAAAAGATTTCCTACAAGTTCAACCTCCAAGGTTTAGCAGGAACTGGCCCTCCAAGAACTGGTCCTTTCCGGAATCCTCTAAGCCACAAAGAGGCAGGAATAGGCGCACTAGAGGCAGAAACCAATCCAGGGGTGCCTACAGGGGTCGCCAATGGCATGGTAACAACCAACGAGGCACGGATACAGCCACCAACTCTACAACAACTCAATCTCAGTGACTGGGGGGTGGTACCGCCTACCAGGGAACAACTACAAGCACCCTTGGGCGGAAAGCTAACATTATTTTCAAAAAACTGGCACTGCATTACAAGAGAAAAATGGATTTTGCAAACTATAGACCAGGGTTACAGGTTCCATTTCCATACTCTACCAGAAAAGAGAGGAATGCCAAACCTACCACCTACTCAAAGGGCAGAAGCTCTACAACAAATATCTCAATTATTAAAAATGAGAGCTGTGGAAAAGGTACCATCTATGGAGCAGGGAAAGGGATTCTACTCAAGGCTCTTCCTGGTACCAAGGAAAGAAAACAAATGGAGGCCTATTCTAGACCTGTCCGCCTTAAACACATTCCTCATTGTACCCAAATTCAAAATGCTGACCCTACAGCAGCTTCTTCCCATGCTGGGCAAGGAGTCTTGGCTGGTAACTCTAGATCTCAAGGAGGCATACCTGCACGTCCCCATAAGACCAATTTGCAGAAGATACCTCAGATTTCTTGCAGGATCAGAGCATTATCAATTCTCAGCATTGCCATTTGGCTTATCTACTGCACCCAGAGTGTTCACAAAATGCCTGGCATCAGTTATAGCTCATTGCAGACTTCAGGGGATTCAAATCTATCCCTACCTGGACGACTGCCTGATACAAGCGGACAGCAAGAACAAACTAGCAGAAGACTTACAAAGAGTCATCTACCTGCTGCAAGCTCTGGGATATACAGTCAATACAGAAAAATCAAGGCTGATTCCATCCCAAAGAATAACCTTTCTGGGTGCAGAACTGGACACATCAAAACAAATGGCATTCCTAACTGCAGAAAAGAAAGAACAACTACCTCTCTACTTCTTGGCATTAACAAAGCAGAGCCATCTGACTGCAAGAAAAGTGTTACAAGCCCTAGGCTTCATGGCATCTTGCATAATACTGGTCCCTCATGCCAGGCTGCATATGAGAAAGCTACAGGGGTACCTAAAGAATTTGTGGTCCCAGCACAAGCACAGCCTAGAAACCGAAATTCCACTGATTCCATGCCTGAAACAGGAGTTCCTATGGTGGGCTCAGGCATGCCAATCAAACACAGGATTGCCCTTCTGCAGAAGTCAACCGAGACAAACCATCACGACAGATGCCTCAGACCTCGGCTGGGGGGCACACATGTTGGACAAGTGCATTCAAGGCCTATGGACTCAAGAGCAGCTACATCTGCACATAAATCTAATAGAAATGATGGCAGTAAAATTGGCAATCCAGGCATTCAGACCCCTTCTCCAAGAAGGCCAGTTGATGGTAAGAACAGACAACACCACAGTCATGTGGTACATCAACAAACAGGGAGGCACACACTCATACCCTCTATGCCGGCTGGCACTCGACCTATGGGATGTGGCTCTGAGCTACAACATTCAGTTACAGGCAATTTATGTACCAGGGAAGGAAAACATTCTAGCAGACATATTAAGCAGAACTACAACAGATGCCCACGAATGGATGCTGCATCCGGACATCTTCAAAACCATCACAAGAAAATGGGGATTACCACAAATAGACTTGTTTGCATCCCCACTCAATCACCAGTTGAAGAAATTCTGCACAAGGACTTACCACCCACTTGCTTGGAAGGTGGACTCCCTTTCTTTCAGTTGGAAAAGCCTGACAGCATATGCATTCCCACCACTTCCTTTGATGCACAAGGTGCTTCTGAAGATCAAAGAGGAACGCCCGAGGATCATTCTGCTAGCTCCAAACTGGCCAAGGCAACATTGGTACACACTTCTGAGGAGCATGTCCAGGGAACAAAATTGGACGCTGCCCCTGATTCCTTTACTGCTGACACAGAACAACTACAGCATCCTGCATCCAAGTCTAAAGACTCTGCAGTTAACTGCATGGAACATTACATAACAGCAAGTAACCAGAATTTATCCCAAAGGGTCAAAGACATAATACTGGAGGCTCGTAGACCTTCCACAAGAAAGAATTATGCAGCAAAATGGAAAAGATATCTCATTTGGAGTACTGCAAAGAGGCAAGATGTGACACTGGTGAACATAGCCAACATCCTGGAGTACTTGGCAGAGCTCTACCATACAGGCCTGTCCTATTCCTCCATCAAGATACATGCATCAGCTATTTCAGCCGAATACAACTTGGATCCTCCTGTCTTCTCGCATCCTCTGCTTAGACAGTTTCTGAGAGGGATTAAAAATGTAAAACCTCCCAGGAAACCTCCATTGCCAGCATGGGACTTGAATTTTGTACTGGAAAAGCTAACTTTACCTCCTTTCGAACCAGCAGCAACAGCAGAATTACAATTCTTATCCTGGAAAACTGCCTTCCTGCTAGCAATAACTTCAGCAAGAAGGGTTTCTGAACTGCAGGCTTTGATGGCAGTGCAACCCTTCCTGATCTTCCACCAAGACAGAGTGTCCGTGAGAACAAATCCTACATTTATGCCTAAGGTGGTATCCAGAGTTTCTTTAAAACAGGCTATCCACCTACCTACATTCTTCCCCAACCCACAGAACAGGGGAGAAAGGCTCTTACATACCTTGGATGTACACAGACAATTGCGCTACTATCTGGACAGAACAAAAAACAATAGAAAGACTGACCAGCTTCTGGTAGCATATGCAACAGGGAAGGAAAACCAATCTCTAAACAGACAATTTCCAAATGGATAGGAAATTGCATCAGATTTTGTTACTCCTATCATGGGAAGAAAACTCCAGAGAACATCAGGCCTCACTCTACAAGGGCTACAGCCACTACCACAGCTTTCTTACGAGGAGTGGCTACCAAGGACATTATAGAGGCTGCTACTTGGACCTCCGTGCATACATTTGCCTAGCATTATAACTTACCACTATACTCTAGATTCCGTGCTGGTTTTGCCACTGCTGTTTTGCAAGGGATCCTAACTACACCATAATCTTTTCTCTTTACCTCCTCCCCTAGTTTAGCTATGGTATTCTACCCATTTGTTAAGACTGCAGATGCATCCTTGAAGGACATAGTACAGTTTTGTACCTACCATAAATGTAGATGTCCGAGAGGAATGCATCTGCAGTCAGGATTACCCACCCTCCTTCCCCTCTGAGGTACTCCTAGGGTATTTACCAATCTTCAGCTAGCTTGGGGGGGATCTATTATGGTGTATTTGTTTGTATATATGTGCTTATTTTGTGCGTTTGCTCTCTACTATTTGGAAACTTTGACATTTATCCAAATTTAGCCTTCCAAGAGGGCACCCGGTATCTGGGGCAAGAAACACTGAGGAAAATGGCGTCGGCTGATGCCTTTATACCCGAAAAACTGCCGCAATGACGTCGGGTGAAGTGCGACACCAGCCGAAGCCAGACCCAGACTTTGGAATCCGGCCGACCGAAGGGCTGCCTGACGACAGGACAACCCATTTGTTAAGACTGCAGATGCATTCCTCTCGGACATCTACATTTATGGTAGGTACAAAACTGTACTTTCTTTCTGGTGCCAAAAAAGACAGGGGACCTGAGACCCATTCTCGATCTCTCTCTCCTGAACTTGGCAGTACCCAAAGAAAAGTTCCGAATGGTCACCTTACAATCTATTCTCCCCCTATTACGGGAGCACGATTGGATGTGCTCGATAGACCTCAAGGATGCGTACTACCACATCCTAGTGGACAGACGCTCCAGGAGGTTCCTCCGCTTCCAGCTGGGAGCCAGTCACTTTCAGTTCAGGGCCCTTCCCTTCGGTCTCACCTCAGCCCCCAGGGTGTTCACCAAAGTCTTGCCGGTCATAGCGGCCCACCTGAGGCTTCAGGGAATTCAGGTCTTTCCGTACCTGGATGACTGGCTCCTCATCGCCCCAACAAGGCATCTGCTCTATTCAGGCAGGAATTACTTCCTCGACCTTGCTCCACGTCTAGGGTTAACTATCAACATGACCAAATCTTCTCTAGTCCCCTCACAGGTGATAGATTTTATAGGGGCGAGATTGGATTCCAGGATAATGCTTGCCTTCTTAACTCCCGATCGGCTTCAGAACCTGAGGTTGCATGTCAAGGGCATTCTCATTCTTCCTGCTCCACCTGCGGAATTGATCCTGAGGGCTCTAGGGTCCATGGCGGCAGCTATTCCTCCTACTACCCCTAGCCCGCCTAAATATGAGGGTACTGCAATGGACCCTCCAAGTACAATGGTCCCTGTCTCGCAACCCCCTGCCCCATCCTATTCCCCTAAGCAGGGCTTGCAGAACGTCGCTCATGTGGTGGCTCCAGCCCCCGAGTCTCCACACGGGACGACCATTTTTGATTCCTTCCCCCATCGCCACAGTGACCACGGATGCCTCTCGCCTGGGGTGGGGGGGCAGTATTCAGGCAGAACGGTCCAAGGCACGTGGAACGACACAGAGACCTCTTTGCATATCAATGTCCTAGAGATGAGGGCGGTGCTTTTGACGTTGCAGGCACTTCACAGCCTTCTACCGATTGGGACAATTGCAGTACAGACGGACAAAATGTCAGTTGTCTGGTACATCAACAAACAGGGGGGAACCAGGTCTTATCCCCTTTGTCGCGAGGCCATGAGAGTGTGGGAATGGGCGATTTCCACCAACCGCTTTCTTATTGCAACGCACATTCCGGGACGGTCCAACATCCTAGCAGGCTCAGTCGTTCGATTCTGACTCCATACGAATGGTCTCTCAATCCTCTAGTAGCGAAACAAATATTTGCCCTATGGGGGCAACCCTGTTGCGATCTTTTTGCCTCTCCTTCAAATACCAAATGCAACAGTTACTTTGCTCTAATCCCCCCTCAGGGGGAGTCCCCGAGAGACTCTCTAGTACATGCTTGGCCTCCTGGTCTCCTTTACGCTTATCCTCCTTTGCCCATGATGCTGAAACTCCTACAGAAAGCCAGTCGGCTGGGGAGCAAAATGATCCTTATTGCCCCATTCTGGCCTTGTCAAACATGGTTCCCATACCTGTGGTCTCACCTAATTCATCCACCGTGGATTCTGGATCCACTCCCAGATCTCATTACCCACCCTCTGGGTCTCCCGGCCCCCAACCTGGTCAACCTCAAGCTGACTGCTTGGTTGCTCCAGTTCCACTCCTGATTAGGACTCCCAGAATCTCCTCACCAGTCAAAGACATCCTAGTAGCAGCACATAAACCTTCCACCAGAAGAGTCTACCGAAGCAAGTTGAAATGTTTCTCCATCTGGGCGGAGCACCATCACTTGGATCCTTTCACGTCTCTCACGTCGGTTTTGGAGTTCTTAACTACCCTTTTTCATCAAGGGGCTAGCTGCTCTACAGTCAGGTACAACTGGCAGTGATTTCGCATTATCATGTAGGGCATGAATCAGGCCCTCTGATGACTTCTAAGCTTTGTAAAGCTTTCCTCAAGGGTACTTTCCTTCTCAGGCCTCCAGTCAAGGAGGTAGTACCCCCATGGGATTTGTCTTTGGTTCTCCAAGCCTTGACTAGCCCCCCTTTCGAGCCGGCGGCTACGGTTGATCTTAAATATCTCTCTTGGAAAACGGCCTTCTTAGTGGCCATTACTTCAGCTAAAAGGGTCTCTGAACTTCAGGCTCTATGTGTTAAGCTGCCGTATTTATCCATTCATCCAGATAGAGTTTACCTCAGGATCAGTCCGTCCTTTCTGCCTAAGGTGTCTTCGGAAGCTAATATTAATCAATCTATTAATCTTCCCGTGTTCTTTCCCCATTACCAGAACAAAGGAGAATATAAACTGCATTCCTTGGATGTGCACAGACAATTAACGTTTTTATACTCATCGAACTGCTGGTCATAGGCAATCTGACCAGTTTGTCTCCTTTGCCAAAACAAGTTTAGGCAAGTCAATTTCTAAAGTTACACTATCACGGTGGATAGCTAATTGTATCCTCTTAGCGTATCAGAGTTCGGGAAGGCCTGCACCTCAGGAAGTCCGAGCTCATTCTACTTGGGCCGTCGCTGCTTCAGCGGCTTTTAAATCTAGGTTCCCTTAGATGATATTTGTTCCGCAGCCACTTGGGCCTCATCTCATACTTTTATCAGCCAGTACAAACTGGATGTTGTCTCCAGAGGTAGGGCGTCCTTTGACTCTGCAGTGCTCCGGAATGTTCTTCCATAAAGGCCACCCAGGATTCAGGTAGCTGGGGACTCTGTCCCAAAGGTTGCTGACAAATGAAGTTCCTACTTCAGATTTAGAAGTTATCTACTCACCATTACGTTCCATCTGAGTAGATATCTTCATTTGTCTGCAACCATCTCCCCCTCCTTCCCCCTGACCTTTAGGATCTGTCTTGGATTAGCCCCTTCTGGGGCACATTTACATTGCTTATATCGGGCAAACTTGATCTGAGGTCAGTTAGGGTTGGCAGGGGATTATGGGTAAAGGGAGGAGCTAGGAGCTCGGATCTATGCTGTGGTAAAAGTTGCCGGCTCGGATCTGAGATCGGATCCGTATCCCAAAGGTTACAGACAAATGAAGATACCTACTCAGATGGAACGTTATGGTGAGTACATAACTTCTAATTTTCACTAGTGTTTCTTTTTCTTTCCAGATGCCAATGCTGAACTGTGATCAGTGATAACATTCACTGGTAATGCTAACTTGCCTTAAGTAGTTCTGATTTTTGGGGAGTTGCTACTCTTAAGTTGGGCAATACTTCACATAAACTGTTCTGTACTTCTGGCTGAGATGTTGTGGAAATTTATAGTGGAATCCCAAGTCAGTGTGGTACTTGAGAGATTTGTGTTATTTAAACAAGCCATGGGTGAACACTGTGGGGTGTTGTCTTGATAAACACATGCTTTAGGCATTTGTGGTGTTACGTTATGTCCTTGTATAATGACATCTTTTATCTCTAGCCTAGGACTTTGCTGAAACAGATCTTTTGTTGATAAGACCACTATGCCACTTATCAAATGGCAGTTACCAACAAATAATTAGTAAACACATTTTTGGGAAGTGTACCTTTTGGTTAGAGTATTGAGTTGATGAAATTGGTTTGTTCTGAGTAGTTTGGAGACTGCTTTATGTTCCCAGTTTATAGCTGTCTAACCTAAACAAGATACCTACCCAGTTCACCGTTTTTGAGAGTTCCTTTAATGCTGTGCCGTGCAGTTCTTAGACTGTGTTATTGGCTTTTAGGACTTCTATAATATGGGCATTGAGAAAGGGTGTTCGTAGTCTGAGAATTTATAGTTGGATACAGATTGTCTCTAAACATAACAGCCATGAATGCACACTCCCAAACACACAAATGGATTCATGTTGATAGATTGGCGGTAGTTCGGTCAAATGCAAATTAACTGAAAATGTTTAGCTGAATAAGTCATGATAATAGCATATTGCATTTGGTATGACTTTACTCACTGAGTCGACTTTTCTTTGTTTAAAAGTATTTCAGGACTAAGGCAAAGATCCTAAGTGAACTTTGCTGATAACGCTGTGAACAAAACTGGAGAAAAGACCAATCTGATGAAGTCTCTTGTAAATCTTGTTGAAGATGCAAAAGTATTGATCAGTTAGAGTATTGCTCATCAGGAAAGCATCTCTGATACTGGTCTTTTTCCTAGTTCCCTTGTTTTTATCGCAGTGTTATTCTTTGTAGTCAGTTTTGTAGTACTTAGTCTTGGGGGCCCATGGTTGGCCTGAGTACAAGATGCTTTCACCATCCCTCCAGGTGGCAGAAGACCATGTTGGCCGACATTAGGATATTGGTGATATAAAGTGAAATTGATCGGCACCATCTTCAGTTCTTTCTTGCCATGTCAGTATGATGCACAAGAATGTATGTATGAACTTTGTGAGTGTCAGTCGGCTTGAAACCAAAGGATTCAGCTAAGTACCCCATTGAGGAATTTCTTTGTCTATCAGTATTTAGCTGTGTAATGTTTAATGTTCAAAAAGGTAAATGATTGTCTCTTTTGTGGGGAAGCAGATCCTTAACAAAGACTTCCATTCTTATTGTCTTATTTTGTTTATGGCCTGAGCATGATGTGCCCAACTGCTCATTTGGTGCTAGGTTTAATGATTGTCCCATGAAGTGTAGGGCATAATCCCTCAGTCAGTAGTTGGAGGCAGATGGTACTTGGCCTTTGCACACCATGGCATCCAGCAGGTTCCCAGGCTCTCATCCTAAAGCATATGGAGAATTGCTTGAAGGAGAAGGATGTCCAGAAGACCAACTACATTTTGATGTCCGACTCCCTATTCTGGTTCAAATCATTGACAAAGGTGCAGCCCCCTAGTTTGACATACGTTAAGCCTGAGTACTCCTTGTCGCACCAAAGGCCACCATGAGTGTGGTATAGTCCTCACTAGCCAATGCTAAATGACATTAGTCTGGTATGGTCTGAAACTGCCCCTCAGGCTATGGCTTCCAGTGTGGGCAATATTCCCTTGTTTATTGTTTGGAAATTCCTGGGAAACCAGATTGAGTTCACATCTACCTGCCTGTGACATGAAGCCTTGTCTTCCATCCCTCCCAAACTAAAGCAGTAGGTAGAGTTGCCCCAGCTGATGTTGTCCAGATCCTGTGCCATGTCTACCCAGGGCTATTCACAAGACCTAGTCAGGAAGGTAAAGGACTTCATGAAGTTTAGGCAGCCCACCCTGGAAAGGGAACTTGTACCTGGCATATTCCATGGGAAAAGAAAAAAGGACACTTCCCCCCAGGGAGAGGATGAGTCCTCAGAATCAGAGAATAAGGACAAACTTGCTTATCTGGAGCTTCTACTGTCACCGCTATTTTTGGATACTGACACTGAAGACACGTTGTCCTCAGTCTTACCACCTGAGGACATACCTTTTGCAGTTGCCCTTAATAGAATGAATGAATCTTTTAATTGAGACTCTGGGGAAATCTACTTCTATTCACTTGCTGCAGAATTCTTCACTTGAGGGATATCCCCACCAGATGGCGCCCTGATGTCAGCCAGTATACAAAAGACTTTCACCACATAAGTTACATGGTACATCAGGCCTAGGCTGCAGTCGTACATGGGGCATAAAATGAACATATGCACATACCATCCTCAGAACTTTTCTGCCACAAGTTAGAAAGCCAGCTACCAAACATCGGTCTTGCAGTTTCAACGTTTTCGTCATTATTTTCATCATCGTTTTCTCAGATAAGTGCCCCATTGGGGAATTTTTTATTTATTCCTTTTTATGTCATCCAGGAAGGGCAAGTGCCAGTATGGAAGACAAATTTCACATAAGGACAGCCATACCCAGTGTCTCCTCTGCCTAGACCACAACCTTAGGTGGGCTAGCATTTGCCAGTCCTTTGTTCCAAAGACCCTTGGAAGCAGGCTTAATTCCCTAGCTTTGTACTTGGAAAACCAACTTTTAAGGTTACAAAGTAAACATATAGAGGGTGCTCAGGGATCCAGTACCATGCCTCTGAAGCATAAGGCCAAAAAAGCTAGGTCTATGCCTTTGGATGCACCTTTGCCATCCAACATCCCTCCCAAGGTGCTCATTGACCTGGAGGCACGTGAGAACTCTAGTTTGGAGTCACAGGCCAAGCCCATTTCTGAGGTCACCTTGTCATCAGCTGTGAGCATGTCGCTAGAGGTTGAGCAGATGTCCAATTTGGATGTCGAGGGGGAACCAAGGCTTGAATCCATGTAGGATCTTTGGGGGTTAGCCTCCAGCTCTGTGCCCAAAGTCCCGGAGTCTGAGTCGTCCGATGCTAGACCAAGGTCTGGCCCTCCAATCCTTTGAAAAATAGTGTCTCCAGTTTAAAAAAAAAGCAAAAGATAAAACATTTATCCACTATTACAGAGGCCCCTTCTGAATGGCAAGCCTTCTGTTCAAGTCTTTTCCAGGCCTTCTTGACCCTTAAACAGACTTCTACAGTATCCCCTCCAGGCTTTCAGTCCTCACAGAAAAGGGTTAGGGAGTCTGAATCATTGGAGGATACCTCTTCTGAAGAAGAGGACTCCTTAGACTACTCTACCCAGATACCCTCCCCTTCTGAATATGCATCTCCTGAAGAGGAGTCTGTAGGTGCTGAATCTTCCATGGAAGAAATTTCCTTTGGGGAAACCATCTTGAAAATGTGAGAGTACTTTGTGGGATACTACTCAAATTGCAGACACACAAAAAAGGTACTACCAATCACTACAAATGGATTTGCCAAGTTCTTCCTCGGTTTGACATATCTACCCAGCTTTTTTGGATCCATTCCACAATGCCTCTCAGAATGCAGACTATGTGGCCCCAGACCCTAAGAAGCCTGACCATTTTTATAAAGTCCCAGAGGACCAAAATTTCCTTTCTAGATGCCCTGCAGCAAACCCTGCAGTCATATTGGTTGCTACCAATAAGCTATCCAGGATGCTGCCTTCTACTTCCCTGTTACCTTCTGGCAAAGAAAGAAGAACCTTGGAAAGACTATGTAAAAAGACCTACACCTCAGCAACCCTAGCTTTCTGGGCTATAAACTGTCAGACACACATGACTAAATATTCTCTAGAATTATTGTCTCAGGCTACTACTGCCATCTCAGACATCCCATATTCGAAGGGGAAAACAGCCCCGTCTTGGTTGGGAACCACTTCCCCAAGTGGCTAGACATTCCATAAAATGTAGCTATGATGCTGCTGAGGCCTGTGCTAGGGCAGCTGCAACAGGGTCTCTGCTCAGAAGGTTTTACTGGCTCAAACTTCACTTCAGGATGATTTCAAAGCCAAACTCATGGATGCTCCTCTAGATAACTCTTCTCTGTTTGGCCTGGTTGCTGCATCACTTTTCAAGTCCCTACAAGAAAAGTCCAAGGAACTCAAGGAGTTAAAACATGCCCTATTTTCACCCATGTCAAGGTTCTGTAGGAACATTCCTTCAAAACCTGCCTTTGTCCATAGCTGCTCCCAGCACCAGACTAGTAAATATTCAAAGAGAGGAAAGAGACCAAAGAGGACCAGGGCTCCTCAGAACCATCCTCAACAAAAGCAGACCTTTCCAGACAGAGCAGGGAGCCTGTGACTTTTTTTTTCCCAGGCTTACAGTAATTATAGAAGGCTCCTGAAATGTTCTGATTCTAGATCCCTTGGCTGTACCTCCAGTCCATGGAGTCTTGGATGATGTGTTTCCTGACATATCACTGCTGCCTGATTCCCTTCTCCCTGTCTCCAGAAAGCCTAATCATTTGTAGAAAGTGCTTGAATCCCACAGGCATTTGTATAAGAATTGAGTAGTGGAACTAGCTGTGGTGTGTCTGGAGTCCACTAAGGGATGATTTTGGCCTACTTCCAAGGGCCCTTTGCCAAATGATATGTGGAGTCGACTCAGTTCTTCCTTCCAAAAGAAAAATTCTAGGAAGACTTTGCCAGTGTAATGGGTTTCTTATCTTCCTCATTCAGTGATGGGTAACTCTGCTGTGGCTACATTTGATTTCTCAGACAGCACATCTTTGTTCCTGGATCCTTTTGGTGTAGTCTATTTAGCCACCAATTACCATGACTCCAACACATCTGTACATGTTCGAGTGTCCTATTCATGCAGGGGAGAGCTCGTCTTATAATTCTCAAAGGAGGGAGCAGGTGATGTTTTACCTTGTGGCTAAGCTAAGGTGCCTTATTCTTGGGCTGGTGTACCCTTGAGTCGGTCTATTTTTACAAAGAAACAGAAAGCTAAACAGGTACCTTCCCCCTCTCTGTGTGACCTTGGACAAGGAAGACTTTGGCTTTGCTAAGGGCTTATTTCAAACTCAAGCCTTTATAATCTGATTACACACTGACTGGTAAAAGAAAAAGAACTATTTTTTACACCATTTCCCAGTTAGGGAACAGGGACTTGGCTGGGAAAGATTTTCTCCAGTTAATTTTTCTCAAGCAGAAGATTCTGATTCTAATCTCTGAAGAATTATCTGTTTCTGAAACCATTACAAAAATGGAAAAATTGCTTCAGTGGTAACAAAGTGATATTCCAGTTTCTTAAAAAAGTATTATGATTTATTACAAGTGGATTTTCCTCAACCTACAGGTGATCGTACTGTGTTTCCAGCTTTAGTAGATGTTTTCTAAACAGCCTTGCAGTATACATGAAAGTCCTCAGACCCTAAAAAAGCAATTACATTTATATAAGGTTCTTCAGACTTATAAATATCCATTTTCTAACCTCAGATTTGATTTTGCAGTGATTTCCTTGACAAACCCATCTGAGGTCAAATATTTAGTGAATGCTAATCCCATTCCTTCTCATAAGGATGGGAAAGCTTTTGATTGATTTGAGAAAAAAAAATAATTCTCCTGCCTTGACATTCAGAATTCTAAACTGCTAGGCTGGCATTTTAATGCTTTTGCTGGCCTCTTTGGAGAACTTAAAAACATTAACTGCTAATTTACCTTCAGAGAATAAATCATCTTTCATTTGTTTAATTGCTTGTGTTTCTCAGGTAGCCAAACATTCTTTTGTGTTTTTATGATTTGCTGATGCTACACCTCAAGCAGCTACTTGGTTCATTTGCTAAAAGATTTGCATGATTATGTTCATAAAATATACCTAAAGTGATCAAAGCAGAGATTTCAAATTCTCCTCATGACAAAGCATTATTAATTGGACCATCTGCCGCTGAGGTCCTGAAAGGATTTGAAGAAAGAGGGACTACTTCAGGGGTATCCTGGATTCTTCAACCCTCCTTTTTGAAATTTGCTTAGAATTATCCTTCCAGCTCAAGATATTTTTACTGGAAGCAAATCAGTCTCGGCAAACTTCAGGAAAGCATGCTTTCAAAAAGTAGTGGCATAGAGGCTGTAAAAAGGAGAGAACCTCCCAGAACCAAGGACAGTCCAAAAAGACAGAATGACTATCCTCCCTTTCTAGATCTCCCAATCCATGCTGGCAATCCTTTAAATCATTCCCAAAGTGTGGTTCTGCAATTTTTTCTGTAACATCAAATAGTCTGAGACAAATGGGTTCTGAAGCTAGCATGGATACAAATGGAAGTGGGGACTGCCTTCTTCCCTTTCAAGGAGTACCTCCAAAATAGACTTTCCTGTTTTCTGCACTCATCTAGTATATGCTGTCCCTGCGGGGACTAGAACCTGTGCCCTCAGATCAAGCAGGAAAAGAATTTTTTTCAGTAATTGATCCGCTGTGATGACCCCTAACTGGAAAAAGCTGAAAGAAGAAGAAGAAATTGTCCTGATGCCAAAGAAAGATGCCTCTTGGAAACCAGCTGTAGACCTTTCCTTTCTCAACTTGTATGTAAAAGTTTCAAAATTCAAAATGCTACCCCTTCAATCTATGTTACTTTTATTCCTCCTCTCACTTTTTTGATAACATTAGATTTAAAAGATGCTCATCATATGTTCCAATTTCCAAATATTTCAGGTTTTATTTTAGGGTTAATTTCTCTGCATTCTTCTTTGATTTATCTAGAGCACCAAGTGTATTTATAAAGTGTCTGGAAGTGCAGATTGCCAAATATACACATGCCCACATGTATATTGTCTTACATTCACATAATCTTTTTTAACGTGTCAGGAATCTCCTACCTGAGTGAGTGATATCTTTCATAGCATGGGATTCCAGGTGAGCATTCAGAAATTTTCTCTCATTCCTTGCAAAAGGATAGTGTTCCTGGGATACTTTCTGGATACATTCCTAGAGAGAGCTTTTCTCTGTCAGGATGAAGTAGGCCTCTACATAGATTTTCCAGTCTACAATTTCAGATAGAGAATGTCTCTGGATTTCAAATTTTATAGCATCTATGAACCTCGTGATTCCTTTGGCCAGACTTCATCTGAGGAAAACTACAATGGCTCCTTAAATCTATATGGTCCTAGCATCAACACACCTGGAATTTTCAGATTCCAGTTCTGAGATTTTTTAAAAAGGAAGTTACAGTGGTGGAGAAATCAAATATCTCTGAATCCTGGTCTTTCCTTCTCTCTTCCAACCCCTAATTAGTCTATAATGACAGATGCCTCGGAATTTGCATGGAGAGCTGTTTCTAGGTGAGGCAGGAATGGGGGAGTGAAACGTCAGGATTAGTGGAATAAATAGGACAAACCTAAACACATTTATGTCAACTATATTGGCAGTAATGCTATCAACTATCTGAATCATCTGTGGTCCTCAGGGCCTTCACAAGTTATCACAGACAACACCACAGTGATACAGGAACATACCAGATCCTACTCTCTTTACAGACTAGCCATGGTAGCTTGTGAGGTAGCAATTGCAGCACAATCTAACCCTATAGGTTTCCTACATAACATGATAGCAAAACATTGCAGACAAGCTGACAAGGACAGTCCCTCACAAATGGCAATTGAACCTGAAGTCTTCCAGGAATAGATCCAGTTGTGGGGAATTCCTCAGAAAGATCTGTTTGTAACATACAGCTAAAGAGATTGTATTCCAGGATTCCTCGCAAACAGGCCTGGAAAACGGATCTGATTATGTCAATTTTCATTCATTCCTCAACCATTGGGTTTGGATCCAAACCTCAGACCCGACTTGGCTGTTACAATACCTCATGGCCAACTGAAACTGTCACGCTCCTCCCTACCCATAATGCAGCAACCCCTAACGCACCCCAGATCTTGCTTGCCACTTTTCATGTACAGATGTGGTCAGCTTTGCTCTTGAGCAAATTCAGAGAAGTGTTATTTCAATAATGTTTTTTCTCCCTTTTTATTCCTGTGTACATGTAGTGTATTTCTTAAATACCATTGCTGGTATTTTTCTTAAGGATTTAAAACTTACATTTATCTTTACCTGTAATCCTTCCTCTTACACTGTTGGTATATTCCTTTGTACCACAACTGATACCCCCTTTTTTGTTTTCCTTTTTCATTCTTCCTTACCCTTTAAAAAAAATACTTTTTTCTTGCTATGTTTGCTTCTGCCATCATGTCTGAAAAAGGATTTAAAAAGTGTAAGAAATAGTCCATAAGCTACCTTGTTCTGATGCTCATGCTCTGTGCATCTGTTGTTTAGAACAAGAACATCTTAATGTGGAATGTAATGTTTGCAAGAGTTTTAATCTGTGAGCAATAGCAGACCATAAAAATAAATTGATTCTAAAAGGGCTACTGCCTTTTCAGAAGCCATGTCTGGGGCTGACTTGCCTCTGAAAATAGCTTCTAAGGACACTCCAAAGAAATCCCTGAAAAAGTCCATGTGTATATATATATATATATATATATATATATATATATATATATATGTATATATATATATATATATATATATATATATATATATATATATAACTTTCCAGGCCACAATAAACAGGACCTTAAAAAGTTGCCACAATCAAAAGCTGTTTTTTTAACCATAAAGTCAGCAAATAATACTGTCACTAAAACTGTAATACACAGTAAACATCTAGGTGTTATAATAGATGACAGTCTCAATGTCCAGCATATACTGCACACCATTAAATCTGCTCGCCAGAAACTAGGCTGCCTTTATATGATTTATGTATTCCTTACAGATGCTGCAAGAAAAACTCTAGCCACCGCCTTCTTTTTTACCTCTCTTATATTCTGATCCTATCCTAACAAACTTAGACGATACTCAAAGAAAGAAGCTTGCCTCCTGCTACATTGTTAGCTAAATTTGCCACCAGTCTCCCTCACAGGATGGGACCTAAAACCTTGTCACCACAATAAACAGGACACGCTAGAGGGATAGATTCCTGTCCCAGAGACTTCCTATACTCTGGAACAAGATACCCATCTATGTCAAGCAAAGTTCTTCATCAGCACTCTTCAAGAAAAATCTTGATGAGTGGATGGGAAATAGGAAATACACCCCAGGGATCACTTCTGTGTGTCTACTGGACAGTAGCACAGGAAAATAACTTTCTTGGGTGGCGTAGGCTATGGACCCTTGTTGGCTAGGCTTACGTAGGCCCTTGGGCTGAGAGCCTAGTACCTACCTATTAACCTATGAAAGCAATTAAACTGACTTGAACTACAC
The DNA here is from genome assembly GCF_019279795.1 of Protopterus annectens. NCBI lineage: Eukaryota > Metazoa > Chordata > Ceratodontiformes > Protopteridae > Protopterus > Protopterus annectens. Next base: position 743,751,507 of record NC_056743.1, read on the forward strand.
AACTACCTAACATATTCACAGCTAACTACAGCACGCAAAACTCATTCATCATCAAGAAAAATGCCCTGCACTATAAAAGTTATTACTGACCTACTGTCCAACAAGGGACCTCCACTATAGTAAATTCTTATTACTTACAAATAAGTCAAATAATGTTGCAGGAGACTTGCTGTCCTCCAAATACATTTCTAAACTCTGGAATAGTATCCCCACACAACTAAATCTCTACAACTAATTCTAGTTTTAAACCACTGCTTAAACAACATCTTAACAAATCCTGGTCCTGCACATGCTCATCTTAAGGCTGAAACTTTGTGTTCACCATATGATACTTTGCAAATACTCTACTTAAATAGAATACACTCAACCTCTTATTGAAATGACATTTTTATACATAACTGCTGCCTGTACAATCCAATAAATTGCACTTCTGTAAAATCATAGAATGTATAAATGTAACTGTTGTTTGTGTATAAACGCAAATAGAAATGTAACTACTCTGTTTAACTGGAACTTAGTATAATGCAATGTAAGCAAATGGAGCTTTTCTCCCCAGGCCTCCACTGAAAATGGGTATTACACAGTCTGACTTTCCCGGTAAAGAAGGACAAATATTGACTATGGAACAAACTACTGGTCCCGCAGTTGATCTCTCTTCCAGACTCAAAAAGGAAAAGCTAAGCAAACAGCCTTTGTCACAAGACCAGAGTAGCAATTTGCCTCAGCCACAGGTGGATGACTCTTCTGTGGCCATTGCTTTTTCCTCTGACCACTGAGGTTTTACTCCAGATTCCTTTGGTGTAGCATCTACAACCACTATAGATGAGGAGTCAGCCATGGCCCCTGCAGTTGGGGTCCACTCAGTGGACAAGTGAGAGCCACTTTTGTCAGTCCTGGGAGAGGGAACAAGGAAGACTTCCCTGTTTGCCCATCCCTGAGAAAGCTGCTGCTGCCACCATTAATAAGACTGTCTACTCCATTTTTCATGTAAAAAAGAAAAAAAGTAACATATCTATTCCTCTTCAAATTTCCTTACACAGGAGTAGTTTACTGGATGTGGTTCAGGGTTTAATTCATGCTATTGATCTTTCTTATAAGGTTGTTTTTGGTAAAAGAAAGGATACTTCTTGTCATGAAGAGATTCAAGATTCTAAGTCTGGACAGGACGATTAAGGGTCGGATACGTTTTCAGTTTTCTGATTCATACTAAGGGGAGAGGCCATTTTCTGTTTCTCCTTGTTGGAGGGTGGTCTTCCTCTTCTGACATTATTTCCAGAATGTGCTAGTGTTTCAGTGGGAGAACACTCAGGTTTCTCAGTCCCACAAAAACAAGTTGTTGCAGAAGGAATTTCCAGAACCTTCACCCATTCCTTTCAGCGCTGTGTGTGTCACTGCATGCAATTTTCCTGATAGTCAACCTGCTGTTCTTAAAAAGGCAGGTAGAATGCATAAAGTTCCTCATTCTTTTAAGTTTTTATGTACTTTTTCCAAACCTGACCCACGGCTATAGCTTTAGTTAATCCTACTGCTGATAAACAGTTGGTTAATTCCAATGCTACTCTTTCTGATAAGGATAGGGTGATTATTGATAAGTATGGGGAAAAAGTGTATACTTTTGCAACTTTGATTTTCAGAATTTTGAATTCTCTTTATGCTGACTAATTTGTAAAAGTATGAAGAGTGTTTTGTCTGCAATTTCTTCTTGTGAGGAAAAATCTGCTTTATATATTTTTAGTTCTTCCATTTTGCAAGTCACATCTCATTGTTTGCAGTGTGTGTGTGTGTGTGTGTGTGTGTGTATATATATATATATATATATATATATATATATATATATATATATATATATGATTTGGTTGATATTTCATAAAGGACTAATGGTCACTGGTACTGTTTTGAGGAGGCTTGTCTGGCTGCATTTTCAGAACCTTCCAGATGTGAAAAATAGATTTTCAAATGTCATGACTGAAATCACTATTGCAGTATTTGTAACACATGGGTGATCACTGCTGTCACCCAGCCTGGGCACCAATGTTTTACCTTCCCAGGATTGTACGTTTGATGTGTGACCTCAGCTCAGAAGCATAGGAGTAAATAGATGGGCATACAAGAGTAATTCCATAGACTGTCTTGTCATCAGCCTAAACGTGGGTCTCTTATCTGTCAGACTAATCATCGTTTAGTCTTTGGTACCATTGTTTTGAATACTCAGATAAGTGCACCATTGGGGAACCTTCCTTTATATTTCTTTACTGTTTTTTTCTCATCAGTATTAGATGTCAGCTAGGAGGGGTAAGTGTGAGTGTGGTAGGCAAGTCCCAGACAGACTTTCATGCCCAGGGTCTCTTTTGCTTAGGAGTGGAATGTGACTACAAAGCTTCTTCCATCTGCCAGTTCTTTGCTCCTAAGACCTTGCTGTCACATTTGTCCTCTCGTAACACTTTCCTGGAGACCCAACATCTCATAACACTTGGCCCACTCCAAGGTGACAGATTCCATTCTCCAGACATACCCCTACCACTTAAGAAAAACTTAAAATGTCATTAGGCCAGAGACTCAGTTGGCCCTTTCTATCTCCAATGTACCTGCTGAGATTTCAGAACCCAAGGTACATCTGATTCCTAATCAGATGTCCTCTACCAAGACCCTGCCGGAAGCATTGACAACTGAGGATTCTGCAGACAGAAGTGAACCACAAATATATCAATAGGACCAGTGGGCATTCCTCAGATCCTGGTAAAGGAAGATATCACAGACAAACTAATCAAGGTACAGCAAGGAAATGAGCCACCACAACTAGTACAGGCAGATGTCACACCAAAAAAGAAGTGTCAGAAAACTAAACCTGTTACTTCCCCTGCAACCTCCTCCTTTCCCTCTTGGAAGAAGGAATGGATGGAGTTCTCTCAAGGTTTGTTTGTGGCCATTTTGGCTTTCTAGCCTCCATCTATCTCCTCTTAACCCCCTCACTCCACTCCTTAAAAGATGGCTGTGGAGTCTTCTTCATTTGAAGATGAGGGTGCTTCTGATTCTGACCATTCTGTAGCCTACTCCTCTCAAATGCACTTTCCTGGTCAAGTCCCTTCAGATGATGACTCCTCCATTTCACCTGATTCTTCAGAAGAAGAAACTTCTTTGGATATAAGTTTAGTATTTGGTTCATCTGCTACAAAGGTTATCAAAAGGTGTGATAAAAGCAGTAAGCTGAGACAGAGAATCTCTTCGGTCCTTCTCTTGCAAATTTTCTAAGGGATTCTCTAACCCTCATCTAGTTTTGGCAAAAAGCAATATAAACACTCTCAACAAATTGCTGGTAAACAGACTTATTAAGAAGAAATGGCAGGTGGTTCCAGAAAGTAGTCAGTAACCTCCCACACCAAGGACAGTCTAACAGGTCAGTTTAACTATTTAAGAAATCGTGTCCCCCCTCCCACCCTGGCAGTCCCTTTTCCCTTCCATAAAGTCCGAATATCCACTTTTCTCTTTGGTAACATATAGTTTCAGACAAATGTGTTCTGAAGATCATTCAGCAAGGTTACAGATGTCAGTGGGAGGAATCAATTCCTTTCCAGGGGGTAATTCCTTATCCACCTGACCAATCTAATCTATTTCCCCAGTCCTACAACACATGCTCTCCAAGGGAGTGATAGAGCCAGTTTTTTCCTTTCCAGGTTGGGAAAGGTTTTTGTTCAAAGATGTTTTAATGCCAAAGAAAGAAAATCCCTGGAGACCATTTCTGGATCTTTCATTTCTTAATCTGTTTCTGAAAGTGCCCAACTTCACAACCTGTTACTTGTTCTTTCTCATTTACATTTCTTAGTAACACTACATTGAAAAGATGCATATAGGGATGTTATTCATCCAGATGTCAGGTGTTTCTTAAGGTTTTATGTATCACATTATCAGTTCTCTGCTTACCATGTGGACTATCCTCTACTCAAAGAGTGTTCACAAAGTATCTGGCTCCAGTTATAGCTCATTGCAGTCTGCAGGACATCTACATTTATCCATGTTTAGGTTAGCTTATCCTTGCAGTCTTTTTCAAATTGTCTGGAATCTCTAATTTGGGTGAGAGATCTCTTACACAAGATGAGATTACAAGAAAACATTCAAAACATATGTATGACTCCTTCACACAGGATTGTGTTCCTGAGGTGTCAGCTAGACAGTTCAGTTCAAAGAACTGTTTTCCATACGAAAAAAACAGATTTATATCTGGATCTCTTTCTAAGGTTTCCCGCTTAGACTTTGGTCACTGAAAGAAAATACCTCAGGATTTTGGGCTGTGATTCTCATGATAACCCTGGCAAGACTCCACATGAGAAAGATCTTCTGAAGTATCTTGGGTCTCAGCACCAACTTACTTTGTCTGTTCAAATTCCAGTACTGGGGTTTGCATGGTGGAGACAACAAATTTCCTTAAATCTAGGTCTCCCCTTCTCCAAAGCAGTCAGTCGCCACAGAAGCCTCGAGCTTTGCTTGGGGAGTGGTTTCAGGTGGGATAAATGTGTAATTTGTGTGGGACACCAAGAACAGACACAAGCACATAAAAATAAAAGAGATGCTTGCCCTGATCAGGGGACTAAACTCTCTCAACCATCTTTGGTTCCCAGGAGCATTTCAAGTTGTTACAGACAATACCACAGTCATGTGGTACATCAACGAGCAAGGGGAAACGAGGGTGTACCCCCTTTGCAGACTAGCCACGTTAGCTTGAGATAAAGCTACACAGCACAATCTCACTGTACAGACATCCTGCATTCCATCAGAGCAAAATTTTGTTGAAGATGAGCTGAGCAGGACAACAGCAGACCCTTAAGAATGGAAACTAGATCAGGGGTCTTCCAAAATTTGATCCATCTGTGGGGATTTATTCAAGTAGACCTGTTTGCCTCATCTACGCACAATCAGCTGGCAAGTTTCTGCTCCAAGACTCCATGCAAGAAGGCCTGGAAGACAGATGCCTCTTCTTTCCTTGGATAAGAATGCTCCTGTGTGTTTTTTTTTTTTTTTTGCACTTTCCAGTGATATCCAGGGTACTTCTGAAAATTCAGAAGCAAAATCCCAAGATCATTCTGGTGACTCCCTTCTGGCACATGCAGCAGTGGTTATCACTTCTTTTGGAGATGTCCAGGAGCAATTACCAACAAACTTCCTCTCAGAATGGATCTACTCGCACAAGATCAGGTGCGTTTGACGCACCCTGACCACAGCCAACTTCAACTGACTGCCTGGATGATAGGGTCTTAAATTCCTTTAGGCACCTGTTTACTAGGGATATGCAGCAGGCATTAATGGAGGCAAGAAAGCCTGCTACTAAAAGTCATATATTAGCAAGTGGAAAAGGTTTTATAGTTGGTGCAAAAAACACAACCAGCTTCCATTCTGAGCTCATTGTTCTCTGGTTTTCCAATATTTGTGAGAGTTAATATCCTATGGCCTTTCTTACTCCTCAATCAAGGTTTATTTATCATCCATTTTTTCCCATGGATCCTTCTCTTTCAATGCATTCTGATGTCAAAATATTTTTAAACATGGTTTTGCATAAGAGGCCTCCAAGAAAACTGCTGGTCCCTTCTTGCAATTTTAATTTTTTGTTCGAGAAAGTAATACTTGCTCCATTTGAACCTGCTAATCCATCTAAATTGAGGATGTGAAGTTGTTCTATCTTGCTTTCATTCTCACTGATGGGTTCGGAGCTGATCCTCTGCTCCAACTCATCTAAATGCAAAAGGTCGAGGTCTTCAACCAGCTTGAGGCCTACTCCCCTTCCCATGATGCACTGGTGCTTTTCTCAGATGTCATTTGCTACTACAACAGATCGGGTGATTCACCAGCTCTGACCAGTGAAAGTTTAATATTTTTCTCTTAAAATTCTTTAAATTGCTATATTGTTACTTAGAACTTGCTTAGTTAGCTAATTTAATAATTCGTACAGCCTTTAGCACTTTGCGTTTCTGCTAGTGTGCTCTTTTTTTCTGTTAGTTCTTTGTGGCCTATTTGAAGGCCTTTTGTTAAACTCCCCATTTTCCCTTTAATAGAGTGTTAGTAGTTAGTGTAAATAGTGTTTAAAACTTGTTTTTCAGTGTGTTTATTCTATAGCTTAGATAAATAGTAGCCAGAACTTATTGTTACTGCAGAGTGTTTGTGGTATAGGTAGCTGTCTGTGTGAATATATAGATATTTAAATCTCTCATGGTATTGGGTGTTATTACTATTTTTTATTATACCATTTAATTAGAAGGCTAACTTTTTTGTTATAAGCTTGTTTGACTTAGAGAGCTCTTTACTATATGTTTGTGTGATTGGGTGAAGATGTCTCAAGTTAAAGACAAGGAGGCTTAAACAGTCTGTCAGGGTTTAAGTAATGCCCCAAGTGTGGACAGAAAATGCCCATTACTGATGGACAAAAGCAGTGTGTGTATTGTTTAGGGCATTACATTTACAGGAAACATGCTCCATATGTCACTCCTTTAGTTCCAGAGTATTACAAGAAAGGAAGAACAAGTTGATTGTCAGGGGCTTGATTAAATCTTCTTGTCAGGAATCATTAGAGCAAGGTCAAACAGCTCATACCAAGCCACCTAAACCTTTGAAAACTTCTTCCACTACTGGATCATTGGAGCCAGCAAAATCTCCATCATACAGTAAGTAAAAATATGACAGACCTTCAACCTCGGCGCCACTGTCCTTGGAGCTGACGATTATTACTATGACTTGCCAGTATCTCCCATTTTGAAATCTCCAATTTAACAATATGTAGCTTCTCCGGTGCCATCCAATCGGTCCTCAAGAAGCCTATCAGACATGGATATGGATTGTGTGGTGCAGAAGCTTCTCCAGACACCGGCACTTTGAAATCTCCAATTTTACAGTCTGTAGCTTCTTCGGTGCCTTCCTCAAGAAGCCTATCAGACATGGATGTGTATCGTGTGGTGCAGAAGCTTCTGCAAACACCGGCGCTGGCCAAGCTTTTGTTGGGGCTGACCTTTCAGGCTTCGGAACAGTCTAACCCTCTTCCCCCCAACATCTGTTCCTCCTCTGATCCGAATGGAGGCTTCGGAGCTGGACTGCCCGAAACTGATGATAGTGGAGCTGTTGGTACTGAGACCTGCTCCAGGACTTTCGGATCCGACTGCTTCAGTGCCGACCAAAGAGTCTAGGAGCCGACACTCTCCGATCAGGTCCAAGGGGGATAGTCGAACTGATCTTTCAGGCCCGACTTTGCCTCTAGGGGCTTTGGCATGGGTGAGTTTGGCTCCTACCTCTGACTCGGAGCCCACTGTCTTGGTGCCAAGGGAATCGACTATATCTTCGAATCCAGGAGTTCCTTTGCATTGGAGCCGGGGGACCTTTGATGCCATGAAGAGACCATTGTCCCCTCGGACAACCACTTCATCAGGACCAGCAGCTTCTTCCCCTAAAACGCCAGTGTCTACTTCATCATCACAGATTCCACAAAAGCGTAGAGACCCAGAGCCTCAGGAAACCCCATTGGGTGATCCCTGCTCTTCTGAGACCTCACCAGAAGCTCCCACTGAGGAGGTCCCTCGGAAGAGGCTATATAAGAGGAAGCATCTGGACTCCCCTCAGGAATCTGGCACTTCAGACACTGACTTGGATGATTCAGAAGGTTCCCCATGGTCACCCTCAGAACATATCCCCTTCCCAGGTATGTTAGATATTCTCAGAGGGGTGATTGGCAGTTCATCAAACCTACTGATGATGAGTCAGTCTACCTAAAGGTTTTCAGGTCTCAGCCCTCCACCTCTTGGGCGTCTCCGTCTTTCGATGAACTCATGGACTTGGTTTGTCGAAAGGCATTGGAGTCTCCAGATACAGTGAACCTGTCCCTAAGAGGCCCAATAAATTTATTACCTCACCACAAGACAAGACTTTTCTCACCAAGGGCATCCTTGTTGATGCCATGGTGGTGGCAGCTGCCACCAAGACGGAGTTATCCAAAACTTCATCAGTCCATCCACCGAATAAAGATTCGAGAGTCATGGACAGGTATGGAAAGAGCATGTTTACTTCAGCGACTTTTGCTCTTAGGTCACTGAATTATCTCACACATTTCACTAGATTGCAAAGAGATCTCCTAAAAGAGCTGGAGATACTCTACAGGGATTAGTAGCTGCAGGGTCTCAGATAAAATATCTTCACAGCTCTCCACCCTCAATTTCCTAACAAACTCGTCCATGCATCTGCTTTCATATGCAGCTGATGGAGCGAGCAGAGCAGCGGGTACAGGAATTGCTCTTAGGAGACATTTCTGGATGCGCTTATGTTCTTTTGTGGAGCCCTTTAAGTCATCCTTTATCAACACCCCCTTCGATGGCTCGTCCCTTTTTGGACCCAAAGTGAAAGAAACACCAGGTGTGAACAAGACTTTAAAAACAAACAGTTGAACATACCACCATGAACAGAGCACAGAATTCACATAAAAACTTTAACAATGCCAATAAAATAGGTAGCAGGTCCCGCACAAACATGAAATGCAGCAGCTACTTTGCCCTAATCCCCCCACTGGGGGAAGCCCCAAGGGATGCACTTGTTCATGATTGCCCCCTGGATCTTCTTTATGCTTTTCCACCATTGCCTATGATACCAAAAGTTTTACAGAAAGCCAGTGCTCTGGAAAGGACCATAATTCAGATAGCCCCCTATTTGCCTAGCCAGACTTGGTTCCCCTTTCTTTGGCCTCATCTATTGGAAGAACCATGGATCCTGGACCCAGTTGCAGACCTCCTGATTCACTCATTAGGGGTTCTTCACCCGTCTCTTTGGTCCCTCAAATTGACAGCTTGGCTGCTCCAATTCCAAACATAGACAGGCTTCAGAATCTTTCAGTTGCAGCGCAGCATATATTGACATCCTGTCACAAATTATCCACTAGAAAGCTATATCTAAGCAAATGGAAAAGATTTTCAATATGGGCATTACAAAATCAGATTGATCCTTATTTAGCCCCATTAGCTTCTATTTTGGAATTTTTTAACAAAACTATTCAGTGAGGGAGCAGCTTCTGCAACTATTCGAGTCCAACTGACTGCAATCTTCAACTTCTATCTTGGTGAGGAAGGGTCTAAAGATCATGTCTCATAAACTCTCGAAGGCTTTTCTCAAAGGCACGATACATTTAAGACCACCCATCAAATCTCCTCTTTCCCAGTGGAATCTAAATTTTGTACGGTCACAAATAATTCTATCACCCTTTGAACTAGTCTCTTCATGTGACCTAAAGTATATTACATGGAACACCATCTTTCTAGTAGCTCTTACCTCTGCTCAGAGCATTTCAGATTTACAGGCCTTGTCCATAACACCCCCTTACATGATATTTCATAATGATAGTGTCTCTATGGACAAATCTCTCATTTTTACCCAAGGTATGCTCAGAAACAAATCTCAGTCAGTCTATAGAATTGCCTGTATTCTTTCCCAAGTTTGACAATGAGGCAGAGTATATGTTACACAAGCTTGACGTTCACAGACAGCTATGTTTCTATTTGGACAGGACCAAGGATTTCAGGAAAATGGATCAAATCTTTGTTTCCTTCTCAGACTCCAAGAAGGATGCTCCTGCTGGAAAAAAACACTTTATCAAAATGGTTAACAGACTGTATTTCCTTTACTTACAGTTCAGTGACTTCATCATTACAAGACAAGATAAAGACCCACTCAACTAGAGTGGTATCTGCTTCCTCAGCCTTTTCTGCCAAATTACCAATAGATACAATTTGTGCAGCAGCCACTTGGTCAAGGCCTCATACCTTTATCACTCATTACAAAGTGGATAGGGCCTCCAGGGACAGGGCTTCCTTTGGTTCCACTGTCCTGAAGAATATACTCCCGTGAGCCACCTAAGAAGATGGTGCTTGGGATGCTATCCCATCAGTGAGAATGAAGGCAAGATAGAACAACTTCACATAAAGAAGTCATGTACTCACCATAACGTTCCATGTGAGTTGTTCATCTTGCCTTCATTCTTATGTCCCACCCACCAACTCCCTTCCAGGCTTCATGAGGATCGAGAATCTGAGGTGAGGTATGGCTGTAATTGACCTTAATCTAGGGTATTTTATACTTGCTATATTGGGAGATGGCTTACTCCATTGTTGGCAGCAAACAAGATTTGAGGGAAACACCAATGTATCATGGGAAGGTGAGTAGGCCTTGAGCTGGTTGAAGATGTCGAGCTTTTGCATTTGGCTGAGTCAGAGCAGAGGATCGGCTCTGAACCCATCAGTGAGAATGAAGGTAAGATGAACAACTCACATGGAACATTATGGTGAGTACATAACTTCTTTTTCTTAACACGGAAAACTGTTTTACTTACTAATTGCTCTGACCTCTGCAAGAAGAGTATCTGATTTGCAAGATCTTAAGATGAAGCAACCCTATCTCATTTTCCAAAGAGGCAGGGATTCTTTGAGAACTAATCCTCCTTTTATGCCTAAAGTGGGAGAAAGGATACTCCATACCTTGGATGGCAACAGAAAAAAACTCTGGTACTATCTTGACAGAACTAAATCATTCAGATCTTCAGATCAAGTGTTAATTTCTTGTGAAGGTAATAAGAAGTGACAACCTGTGTATTTCCAAATGGTTGCCTCAAGCTATTACCGTTTTACTCACCATAAGAAAACAATTCCAGGCAGGATCAAGCCTCACTCTTCCAGGGCCTTAGCTTCATCTGTGGCTTTTTGGAAAGGGTTGATATTCTAGAAGCAGCAACTTGAAGCTTTATAGATATGTTTGCACACCATTATAAACTTGAGTCCTTCTCTAGGTCTAGGTCAGGCTTTGCTAGGATCATTCTGCAGGATCTCATGGACCTTTCACTTTCCACTTCCCAAATGTAGTAAGCTATGGTAATCTAAACTTACAGTTAAGGCTACTGCAGCAATAATCAGTATGATGAGCATAGTACCATTGTGTAAGCAAACTTAAAATAAGAGTAGATGTATGAATGATCATTGTTACAGTAGCTGCTCCTTCCCTCCATCCTTTTCTTTTTTGGTGTGTAATTTATGCCAGGGTCTCAATACTTGTTTTTAGCATTGTTGTTTTAGGACTCCACTTCCGTCTCGGTGTTGGAATGAAAGCTCCAAAGTGCTTGACATCCAAACCTGTCTTTTTAGTCAGATAAGCTCAAGCTGACTAACTGGGTGCATGGAAGATTCCCTGAAGTTTTGAAGCTGGCCAGCTGTTATTATCTGAGGCAAGATATAACCCATATAGCTAAGGTTACTGCAGGAGTGATCATTCGAACATCTACTGTTATAGTATTACTTATACAACTATACTTTCTTAAAAATGTCTAAAACAGTACATGCTTTAATATAACTTGGTAGTCTATTTCGGGCACCAACTTCTCTATCTCAGAGAACCAATTAGTACATCTCTTATTCCTTTATAGCCTCCTTCACAAGTTGTCTAATGATTTTCTTCTGCTTTTTGATGACCTCAAATATTGCCAGAGGTAGTTGTCCCTAAATGCCCCATATACTTGAATAAGGTTTGCTCTTGAATATCTATATGAGACTTTGTATAAGTTGATAATGAAATTTACACATTCATGGATGCAGTTCATATATTTTTGTTGTGCTCTTTCCAATTTATACATACTAGTTTTCTTATCACTTGGATAATATGTTATTTTTCTTTGTTGCTTTGTATATATATGAATCTTATAGTTTTATAACTATAATTCCCCAGTTGATCTGATGTTACCATTTTCATTCATTCCTCAATGGATGGGTTCAGATCACTCAGCCACTTTATTTTTCAGGTTAGGATCCAGCTGTTGAGCTCCTCCCTTTACCCATAATTCCCTGCCCACTGCTTTACCCCAGATCTCATTTGCCACTCCACCAATCGGTCGGGATTTCACACTCTCAAACTGGGAGTTTATTGTGAGTGATAATATTTTTGGAGTTTTTGTTAGTAAATCGCTTCTTCCCTTACTTTGTTCTTCTCTTTATCTTTAGAACTAGTAGAAAGTTCCATTAGGACTTTTCAGCCTACTGCTGCAGACTTTTTTTTTACCATCGTTCATAGTCATCCGTTTTCTTACCTGTCCTGAGGTAGTTCTCTCATACCATTGTTGGTATTTTCTCCTTTTTCTTCCTTCGCTCTCTTTTTTTTTTTTAAATAAACTTTTCTATATAACTTTGTGTTTTTGATAGTTTTTTTGGTATAGTAGACAAACCTACCGGTTTCAAGAAATTCACTTCCTGTGGGTATAACCTACCCAGTTCTGATGCCCACAGGGTGTGCGTGTATTGTTTAGGCCCAGCTCAACTCTAGATTTCTTGTGAAATCTGTATAGATTTCAATGCCAGGACTGTAAGTAATCGGCATAATAAACTGATTCTGTGGTGTATGTTTGCTTCTTCATCTGCAGTTCCTTCTACTTCAGAGGCTCAAACCCCCTCAAGGAGTCAGAAAAGTTCGGAGTCCAGGGAGTCTAAGAAATGCTCCCCTGTCCGATCTCCTCCTTCAGTTCCAAGTTTGAAGCCACTATCTAAAAATAAAAAAAGTCTTGGATCTGACCTTGTCAGACCCTATTACCACCAAGACTAAAAAGGTTTTTATCCGGTGTTGTCAGATCTCTTCAAACCTGGTCTCTGTGCTTCTTTCTGGAGCCAGTTTCCCCAACATTGAAGTCCCTTTTCTGCAGGACACTCCTAAAAAGACTTCTCATCCTCCCTCAGCATCCTTCTCCATCAGGTCTTCCCAGAGTCTTTCTGAATATGATGTGGATAGGATGATGAGAAAGTTTCTTAGAGCTCAGATCCAGATGAGGGCCCTTCAAGCTTCATCCCCATTAGATTCATGAGACTGCAGCCTTCACACCCTTTAGTAATTCCTTCTCCGATATGACCTGTAGTTTCAGAGCTGTCAGATTCAAAGATCTTGAGAGTCGAGGTGTCAGATCTGAGAAATTTACCTTCCTTAAATTTGACCCTTCTCTGATCTGTTCGGCTTTGAGTATTTTGGAGCTGAACAAATCTCAGTGCCAAAGCGTAGGCATCAGATCCAGGGGAATGACTTTGACTCTGAGGGTTTCTAAGGTATTGCTCCCCATGAGGGCATTGGCATTAGCTCAGGTCTGATTACCTCCTCAGGGGTGGAACCTGGGAGAAGTAGAAGGTTGGCTGATCCAAGAGCTTCAGCTCCAGGGAGGCTGATTTCCACTTTTTCTGGACCTTCTGCATTTGAGGTAGTGTAAAGGGTTTTCTCCAGCCCTGGGAGATCTTCAGCTATTACCTGTTCAGATCCTATTCCCATCCCTCCACCAGATCTGACTGCTAAGTCTCATCCTCTTACTCGACAGGGACAGCTAACCTATAAGTGCTTCCAGGCAGCCCCTGCACAGGGGCTCCCACTTGCTTCCAACTCCTCTCCAGATTATCCCACTGAGGAGATTCCTTGGAAGAAACAATGCAAAATGAGGCATTTAGATTCCCCTGAGGAATCATGATGGAAGACACTGATTTTGATGAAGGAGATGGGTCTCCCAGATCTTCACCAGAAGATGTCTCATTTGGAGGCATTCTGTAAATCCTGTGCCATAAAGGTGGATGGGCTTCCTAGAACCCTTCTCATACAGAATAGATGTTCCTGGAAGCTTTTGGGTCTGGCAAATCTATATCGTGGGATACCCCCTGGTGGATGAGTTCACCACCCTTGTCTCCACCAGGCATGGAAGGAGCCTGGTTCTGTAGAGCCCATCCCTAAATGCCTGGACAACATCCTCAATGCACCACTAGACAGACAACATTGGTCCAAGGCAGAGTTGCCAGACATCCCTATATGAGCGGAACTGTCCCAAGATCAGCAACCCAATCCAGAGTCCCACACTGCCTCTGAAAATCTTTGGAAAAACATCCTGCTGTTCTGCATTGAACAGAAGAGGCTCTGCTATGTGATTTTTGATTGGTTGTATACTGGCATACAAGCCAATCATAAATCGCAAAGCGGAGCCACTTATGTTCAATGCAAAATACTGAGCTGTTCTGCATGAAAGACTTTTTTTTTTAGTCTTCACTTAGCGTGAAGGACCTTTTTTTTGTCCCTACCTCTCTGGTCCAAGGGTATTCCTGTAGATGCCATGGTTGTTGCAGCAGACACAAAAAAGGAACTAGCTGAACAGAGTTCAACTGTCCTTCCCCTTAACAGAGAATCTAGGTACTTGGACAGATATGGGAAGCAAGTATATGCATCAGCGACCTTTGCTTTATGATTGCTGAATTACGTGGCACACTTTACTAGGTTACAGAGGGACTTAATAAAGGAACTCTCTAACTCTACTCCTGGGTCCATGTCAGCGGAGGAGACAAAAGCTTACTCTTCACAAATGGCAATCCTACAATCCATATCAAATGCGTCCATGAGGTTAATATCTTACACAGCTTAAGGTTTCTCATGAGCTGCGGGTACAGGCATATCCATTAGGAGGGCATGCCTGGATTAGCTTGTATGACTTTGCAGAGCCCTTTGAAGTGTCATTCATCGATAATCCTTTTGATGGATCCTCCATTTTTGGGCTCACTGTTAGAAACACTTTCCCGTAGTGAACAAGATGGAAAGACCCTATCTGCCATAGGAATCCTCTTTTCTACCCTGCAGAGATCCTTCTCCAGAAATCAATATGGTGGTAAGAAAATGTGGTTTCGGAAAACTCAAGGACCTTTTCAAGATTCATGTGGAGAATTTTCCTCCAGAGGCGGGGGTGGGGGATAATAATAATAATGGAAAATGCAACCCATGTAGTAGAGGGGTCCACAAAATCAAGGGTCTCGAGACTCCTCCTTGGACAGACCCTTCCAGCATTCCTGAAAGGTTGCCCAGCTGTTCTTCTCTGGAGACAGTCCAGGGATGCTTGTCTTTTCCCCCAGAAGCCTGGGCAGCCATCACAAAAGACAAATGGGTGCAAAGAATCATATATAGAGGATATTTTATTCCCTTTTTACAAAATCCACTAAGGATGAGAAAACAATCTCCTGATGTTCCACCCCATTCAACGGGAGCAAACAGGTCTAGAAAATTCAAAAGCTGCTAGACAAAATAGTCATCCAAGAGGTCCCACGAGACCAGAGAGGATCCAGTTTTTATTCAAGGTTCTTTTAAGTACCAAAGAAATCACGGGATGTGAGATCCATCCTCAATCTTAGTCATCTAAGTAAATTCATAAAGAACTCCAAATTCCAGATGGTCACGTTTCAGTCCATTCTACCATTAATCGAGAAAGATGACTGGATGTGCTCTATAGATCTGAAGGATCCCTCTGGGGACAGTTTCTATTTAAATGGACAATATGTCAGTGGTTTGGTATATCAACAAACAGAGGAGAAGCAAGAAGAGTTTGGCAGTGGGTGATCTCATCCAACCATTTTCTTATAGCAATGCATATTCCAGGGAAATCAAATGTGCTGACAGACAGACTCAGCATGACTTTTCTGATTCCTCACAAGTGGTCTCTGTATCAGTCAGTGGCAAACATGATCTTCGACCAGTGGGGCCAACCATGCTGTGACCTGTTTGCCTCTACCCTCAATAACAACTGCAGCAGGTTCTTTGCCCTCATCCCTCCTCAGAGACAGTCACTGAGAGATGCTCTAGTCCACATTTAGCTCTCCAGTCGTCTTTATGCCTTCCCTCCCCTACCCTTAATCCCCAAGTTTCTTCAGAAAGCTTTTGGGTTGAAGAGCAAAGTAATCTTCACTGCCTCTATTGGCCTCAGCAGATTTGGTTTCCCTTCCTATGGTCTTAATATGTCCTCCATGGACAATGGACCCAGTCCAGATTTCCTTTCACACCCATCAGGCTTGACTCATCCGGGCATTCCAGGCCTCAAATTGTCCACATGGTTTCTCCAGTTCCAGTGATGGCTAGACATTCCAGGCTTTCATCTCCAGTTTAAAGAATTTTGTTTTCATCCCAGAAATCCTCTGCAAAAAAGTTTTATAAAAGTAAATGGAAGAAATTTTCCTTATGGGTCAGCAGAAAAATATGGATCCTTTCTCTGCTCCTATTTCTGCTGTGTTAGAATTTTTAACATTTCTTTTCTAAAATGGGCTAGTTTCTCTACTGTTAACATTCAGCTGGCTGCCATTTCAAACTTTCATGTCAGAGATAATGCCTCCCCTTTGGCATCATCTAGACTGTGTAAGACTTTTTTATGTGTACCTTTTTACTTATGCCACCTATTAAGGACCCTATACCACCTTGGGATCTTACTTTGGTTTTACAGAGTCTAACCCAATTGCCTTTTGAACCCTCCACAAAAGTGGACCTCAAATTTCTTTCTTGGAATACAGTTCTTCTCATAGCCATAACTTTGGCAAGGTGAATCTCTGAAGTCCAAGAACTTTCTTCAAAACTGCTTTATTTGGTCTTCCATAACAACGGGGTTGCTTTACATACAAATCCATCCTTCTTACCCAAAGTTACTTCAGAAGCAAATATCAATCAAGTCATCAATTTGCCAGTTTTCTTCACTAAATTTCACAACAAAGGGGAATTGTGCTTCATTCGTTAGATGTGCATAGACAGCTTCAGTTCTTCTTTTATAGAATGACGGAAATTAGAAAAACTGATCAGTTGTTTGTTTCTTTTGCAAAGAACAAATTGTGTAGGCCTGTCTGAAAAGCTGCAATAGCCAAATAGGTAAATGATTGTGTATCTCATTTATATTCCATAAAAGGTTTGACCTTACCAAAACAAACAAGAGCTCATTCAACTAGGTCAATGGCTACATTATCTGACATTTGCTCTAGAGCATCTATTGATGATATTTGTGTAGCTGCCACTTGGTCTAAAGTTCATACTTTTGTAGCTCATTATAAATTGGGCATCATCTCCACAAATAGACCTGTATTTTTTTCTGTGGTATTCCGGAATATCCTTCTATGGGGACCACCCAAGGTTACTGTAGCTGGGGACTCTGTCCCATCCATTGAGGAACAAATGAAAATGACATCAGATATTTAAGTTATGTACTTACCATAACTGTGCATCTGTGTTGTCCATTTTCATTCTTCGTCAACTTCCCTCCCACCTTTCCCCTTCGTTGATTTTGGAGATGACCTGATGGAGTTTGTCAGGAACTATTGTTCCTGTCTGAGCCTCTGTTCTGTTCTATTACTTCTCTTCTTATCAGTGTTTGGTATATATTACCTTTTTTATAACCTGGATTAGAGACAGCAAACTTGATCTGAGGTAAACCAGTGAGCAGGGACATTATGGGTAAATAGAGTAGTTTGAGAGCCAGATCCTAGACTGAAAAATGAAGCAGCCAAGTTGGATCCAAGGATTGGATCCTAATCCATCCGTTGAGGAAGAATGAAAATGGACAACACAGATGTATAGTCATGGTAAGTACATAGCTTAAATTTTGATATAATGAGAAAAAAAAATGAAAGCTGGATCTACATATATGCCTAGGTCCTTAAATGAATTGAGTATTATGTTAAATATTCACTCATGTCCCAAATCTCGTATCCTTAGTTACTGATGTATTTATCGGAATATTATTCTCTTTATTCTTCTATACCCATTGGTCAGTTTAGTCAAATTATTTTGCAGACATGCCATGTCTGTAACAGATGTAATAAACAATCCCATTTTCAAGTCATCTATATATAGACTGTGGAGCACCTCAAATGAAAAAGGTAACTCTGAAAGATGCAACTTAAACATGTATAGGCCTAGAACAGAGTGTGGGACACACTGCCTGTAACCCACAATTTCACCCGTCCAAATGCCATATGATACTTGTCATGTCCTATTAATAACCATGCAGCTATCCATCTTTTCAAGATTACTGTGAGGATTACTATGAAGATAAAACACAATGATGCTGAAAGATGAAAAACCTAATCTTGCAGCTGGTCAAATGCTGTACTCCTTTTATGTTTCAAAACTATGGAATGCCCTCCCACCTTCTATCAGAACAGTCAGTAATCCTGCTCTCTTTAAGAAGTCTTTCAGATCACACCTCTCTTCTCTCTATGGCAATGTACTTGTGCCAAAATAGGACCTCCTAACACCTGATACACTATATCCCTCTACAATATCACTAATTAGAGGCTCTCTCTGACTTGTTGAATTCAACTGCTTATGCCTACAAAACTCCAAGTAACAATCAAAACTGCTACCCTACCTAACTCCATCCTCAATGATCAAATTGTACACAGTGTTATATAATGTTTGTAAATAACTTGTACCATTGTGTTTAATATTCATTTCCATACATTGAGACCATATATGCACTGTATATTGTGCTTTTTTTTATATTGTTAGTGTTATGTTGAGCTTTTCTCCCCGTCTTCTACTGAAAATAGGCTCACCTAGACCCAATAGAGTTTCCCAGTTAATAAATGCAATAAATAAATAAATAAATATTAGATATTGTTGTCTGTGCTAGCATGACTGTCTGAAGTTTTGTAAATTACCCTGTGTTACATATGCTAGCATGACTAGCTATAATTTTGTAAATAAGTTTATTTCTTTTGATTATCACTCTGATTTATGCAAGATGTTTGAATGTCAAGCAGTATTCTTCTGGCTGACCAAATATATGTATTTTTTAAAGAGAATTCTGCATTTATGGTATGCCAGAGTCAGCTGACCTAGATATGATGGCATTGTGTGCCACAACTGGAAGAATAAATCTTCACTGCAGCTGTTTACTTTTCAATGTCTGATATGAGAGAATAGAATTCTCGTAGCAGGCTCCTGATACTTTTAAAAAATCTGCTATAAAAGAAGGTTCTGTGTCGGTTGTTCAGTTGTTTTCCTGAGCTGTTCAGCAGTAGTAGTCCAGTTGTTTCCAGAATAGCTGTTCTAGTCAATGAAGTCAAACAACAGCCTGGAGTGTGGACATAATTCTTCATCTTGCCTTGCAGAAGTAAGAGTAAGAGAAGTAAGTAATCTTGTCTTGCTGAGTTATTTAGATTAGAGACAGTTAATCTTCAGATATTCAGGGAACTACAGCTAGTTAGAGGTTTTCTAAAATCAGTGTGAAATCTATCCTACAGGGTTGTTTTCATGGGTTTAAAATGTTTATGCCTCCAATCTTTAAGAATCTCGCCATCCTGTAATGACCTACTAAGTAACAGATGTAATATTACTGTAAGTTCACAACGAAGTGTTCTCAAATCATTACTAATTTCATCTCCTCCCTTTGCCTTTGTTCAGGCCCTTTTGCAAAGTACTTTTTCAGTGTAGTATAATTTATTATTAGTATCTGAAGTTACCTAGTTGCTGCTAGCACAAATTATATCCTCCGAGGAGCAAAACCGTTTTTGTATAACATTTTGTAATATTTTAGTGGAGCTTATTCAGAAAGGTTACTGCAAGATGATGTCTGGTGTATACCTTGCAGTAACAATTACCAGTTCAGAGGCAGCCCTACCACAGTGATTTATCACTAAGTGATGCAGCACTGAGGTGGGCTGTCTCTGCAGCCTACTGCAAATGCTATGAGATATTCTGGAGGAATAGCCTATGCATTCTTCCCCCAGAAATGCTTATATTAAGGCAGTTACAGAGCCGAGCATGTCAGAGAATTGCTCAGTTTCATAATTTACTTAGACTGGCTGTGTTACTGCACACTGCCAAAAGCTTGCATTCACCCATTTCTCCCAGTGGATGACATCATATTAGAAGTAAGTGCTGGGAAGTTTAGTGGACAGGTAGTGGTGGGGTGTGTGTGTATGTTTGTGTGTGGCTGCATGTGTAAGTATATGCAAAGGGATGAGTGGCTTCAGGTGTGTGTGTGTGTGTGTGTCTGCCTGCCTGCCTGCTTGCCTAGGTAGTCACAGTAGGGAGATTAGTTCAGGGGACAGGTCAGGTAGGTGTGTGTGTGTGTGTGTGTATATATATATATATATATATATATACACACACACACACATATATATATATATATATATATATGTCTACTTTTCTTTATCAAAATTTCACAATCTTGAAAAAGAAAAGTAAAACCCCACTTCCGCGAAAGTGCACTACATCAAAAGTGCACTTTCGCAAAAGCCGATTCACCGAATCACAAAAAAAAAAAACTACTGTAAACATTGTTTTGCAGGGGGGCAAGCCCCCCTGCTCTCCCCACAACCCCCCTACTTAAATATACTAACTCCAAGTTCGCACTGCAGTGGGGAAAAGGATATATTTCCTTACCACTGTAACGTGCTTCAGTGAATCGTCTCTCAAAAGTGCACTTCCGATGTAGTCCACTTTCACTTAAGTGGTTCAACCTTCTGTTTCTCGACAAACTGTGTTTTTGACAAACAGGAGACCCACGTGTGTGTAATATATATGAGAATGTGTTGGGGGACCCTTCACACTGCCATAGACTAATGAGCAAATCCTGCAGTCATGGGGATAGAGAACACTAGACTCAAGGTTACTTTTTATCATATCCTAAAGGCACTTGAAAAGAAAAGAAAATTTTTTACAGCATAAATAACTGGTAAGTGGAACATTAAACACAAGAGATGCTTTTCATGTCATGCCCTAAAGGCACTAAGTCAAAGAACATTTTGCAGCAAAAAAAAATGTGGGGAGGGGTAGCACTACAAAACAGGGATACCCTTCATATTGTTCTCTAAAAGAACCTAGAAAAACAGAACATTTTGCTGCAAGAAAGACAATATGGTGAGGGGGGAAGGCAATAGACTCCAAAGATGTTCTTTCATATTACCTGAAGTCTTGGGGAAAAAAGTTAAAGTAAAGGGAGAAGGTTTCAAATCCCATTCTCTCTGCAAACACCCAGTTCTTTAGCAGAGTGTTAGTCCTGTTTGCCATCACTAGACACCAGGGATGCTCTTAACATATTACCTTAACTCTTAAAAAAAGGTAGAAGGGAGATTCAAACAGAAAGCTGCTTGACAAATCAGAGTCTTAACCCTTAATGCTAGCTAAGGATAATGAAGGAGGTTTAGGCATATTTGTCTTTCATAAATATTTCCATCTGTGCTTTTTTATGTCCCTACTTCTCTGCTTTATACAAATTTTCATAAAATTTCTGAAATATTTCTAATACCTCCACAGGATCTCTGATTATTTTCTTGTTATAGGCTTCCTAATTTTGGCAACAACCCTTTCTAGTTGTTGCCTAAGTCATTGTGCCAACAGGTTTTGCGCTCTGGAGTTATCAAAACACAGACATTTTTTTAAACTCATGAATATATTATCCCCTATTTACTCTCTACTATTCTACAATTGTACCTCTTCTTGTTATTTGAGACTCCCCTTATTTTGTAATACTTCAACCTTTGTCAGCCCCTTATTATTTCTTAACCATATCTCCTTTTCTTTTATTTCTACCCTATTTTTAAATGGCACTTTCATTTTATCCCACTCACTAGCTGTAACTTCTGGAGTACTTTCTATCTTCCCTAATAACTCCTAGATAATTTCCAGGACCCATTCCTTAAATTTCTGTCTTTTTTAACAGGTGTGTGAGGAAGCACTGGTATCTCATCTTTATTTTATTACCCTGCATTTGTGTCTTGGTAATTATTGGTGCTTGATCGGAAATATTTATTGGATGCATGGCAAAGTTCTCAGTTAAATGCACATGTTCATGTGAAACATAATTTCTCTGTAGTCCAGCCCAGTTATTGTACCTTGATGAGTAATATGTACACTGTGTCCAAGTTCTTACTACTAAATTAACATCTTTCATATCAAATATGTTCATAAATTTCTTCAGAAATCTCCCCTCTGTTGAAATATTTTCCCTTCTAGCCCCGATGCATCCTCATTGTTGCAAGTCAAATTTTAGTCCCTGCCTATAAATATTACTTACTGAAAGCAGATTATTTATCCCATTTTTAAGCTCCATAATAGCAGTTTTAGATGGAATATAAATGCCATAAATCTGTCATTATTATCTTTTTTCCCCATTTTCTGTAATTTCTGCAGCTCTTTAGGAATTAATATAAATATTTCTCTTTTCCTTTGTTCCTGATATCTTGTAGAATATCCATCTTGAAATCCTGTCTTTATTAAATTCACATGCTCAGTTCTTTCCAAATGTTTCTCCTGTAGCATTGCTATTTCCACTCCGCATTTCTTAATATTATTAAGAATTCTTTCCTTTTTGTCTATACCTGTGAGGCCATTCACATTCCAAGGTAATACAGAAAGTGTTTCCATTATGATAAGAAGTCATTATTCCCACCTATTGTATACAGCAGTTTTTTAAATGTCTATTTTTGTGATATATGCACTCATTGATGTTTGGCAGATTAATCCTTTATACTTTATGTTATAATAAAAACCCTCATAAAACACCTCCAGAGCACCACAGAACCTATTAACTTAATACAAACACACATAACTTTGAACCCTGTTAGTAGACACATTTGCGCTAAGTAGACAGCTGCTAACCCAGACTCCAATTAACCTGAAATTGAGGCTATCCATGCTAAGGGTCTATATTATAAACATGAAAGCTGTAAACAGTCAATACATGTACACTGACACATCTAGGTCAATGTACAAAAAGAGCGAAATATGTAATCGATGAAAATGCCGAACATATTTTGTCAACCAACAGTGCCATGCAGATAAGCTCAAACTAAATAAAATTAACACACTTTTGCAGGGGGGACAAGCCCCCTTGCACCCCCATGTGGGGGGCTGCCCCCCACACCCCCCTACTTAAATATACCAATTCTGAGACTGCACTGCAGTGGGAAAAGGATATATTTCCTCATCCCCTCGATCACCCTGCTGGCCAAGCAAATATGTTTGGCATTTTCACCGATTATGTATTTTGCTCTTTTTGTACATCGACCTTTACTTGTCGATGTACATGTATTCGCTATTTTGAGCTTTCATGTTTATAATATAGACCCCATGCTAAGACTTGTGTTATTGCCTGGGCTTCTATTTACACAAACTGGTATCTGTTCTTTTTTTATTTTTATACCTCCAGATGTGAAAACAATTTGTATGCATTCAGAAATCATTAACTTTTAGCCTTGAATAAACCAGTCTTCTGTCTTTTATTACTTTATTATCAGCTTGTCTACAAATAAAGGAAAGAGAAAAAAGAAAAATGCAGTCCTCAGCTGCAGCCTGGAAGACAAGCTGAAACATTTATTGCTAAAAGATAACTTTTCATTATATTCAATGTTTTCATATTTACTTGTTTCCACTTAAAATTTATTAGATTAAGCCAGGGGTCTTAATCTAGACATTCACTTATGTAAAAGTAAGATAATACTTATCAGTTGTACATATATTATGATCTGTGTAATTTTACACCCAATCCCCTACCTCAGCAACCCAATAATACAGGCTATTAACTTAAACATGTTTTTATCTAGCTTTTCTTCTCATTTTGCACTATAATGCCTACATTTCTTAATTCCAAAATAAAGAAAAAAGAAAGAAGTGGAAGAAGAAGAAAAAATACATCTGTTTACATTAATAACTTAATCACATACAAGAACAATTAAAAGACTTTACTGTAAAATATGCAATTTATATTGTAACAAGTTTGATAGAAATACTGTTAAGAACAGAAATTGTACTTAGTTACCTTTGTTAATTCTACTTCCCCTTCCCTCAGAGTTCTTCCAAACATGAAAGACATGGAATGAGGCAAATGCTTTTCAGTTCCCCACAAGTTTAACAAAGTCAATAAAAGTTCATACTTTTCACTCATTCTTATACAAACATATTTCAAAAATGTGATTGATGCTTTGCAGTCTCACATTTATTCATTAATTGCCATGTTGCTGGTCTTCTTGTTCATCTCCATCTCCAAACACCAGATTTCAGTTCAATACCAACATACTCATGATTATTCTGTCAATTCCTGTGCTTTTCTCCATCTCTCAAGCATTTTCCTAGAGAGTAGTGGAAAAGGCTTCACTGATAAAGTCTTTCCATATGCTTTATTATCAGACAAATTAGAAGCTAAATCCCCTTCTGCTTGATGGCTCACTTTTTTTTTTATTTGACATTCCTGATTACTGGAATAAATTTGTTTCTTTTCTGCCTGTGTACAGTGAATGATAATTTCCCACAAACACTACTGTCTTCAACTTTTAATACTTTGCCCTTTTGCCAGTGTTTTGTCAGAATCAACTCTTTCTACTGGTAAGTTTGCATCTTTATTAATGAAGTTCTTGGCTACTTTTTCGTGGCCAGATTTGGAGCATACATATGGTGTGTCCCAGCGTGCATTATTATCAGAGGAATGAGAAGCAGAGTCCCCCTCTGCTTCATGGCTCACTTTTTCTTGGACAAACATTTGCATTTCCTATGTAACCTCTTCTGCATCAAAAAATGAATTTGATCCTCCAGGAAAAATATTCTAAAGATAGCTGGATACAGCAGCTTGAATCTCACACCTGCCTCTCAACAGTCTTATTAATGGAATACATTTGTCTTCTGCCTGGTGTAAGGTGAATAATCATTTTTCCACAAACACTACTGTCTCTATATTTTAATACTTTGCCCTCTTTAAACAGTTTTGTCAGGATCAACTCCTTCCACTGGTAAATTTACATTTTTACTAATAAAGATCTTGTCTGCTTTCTTATGGCTAAATGTGGTGCAAACATATGGTTTGCCCTTTCAGTTAAATGTGGAATACCAGTCTAATTGCTTATTTGTGCCTTCATAAAGTTAATACAGTCTGTTCCTCCTAGTTTCTTTGGTACAGCAAAAAATCTCAGATTTTCACTATGTGCTCTGTCCTACAATTCTACCATTTTAAACATTTTTTTCATGAGCAGTCTCGTACTCAGCCAGCCTTTTCTTCATTTCAGCCTCGGATTTTTGAAGTTTTATCAACTCATTTGAATATCTGTTTAGAGCTTCCTCCATTTTTTTCCAGCCTTTTGTTATTGGAGTTGATATACTCTTTCAGTGTTTCATTTATTTTAATCAGCTTTGAGCACATTCAACTTATTTTTTCTTCTCAATTACTGGAAACCATGACTTGCACCAAATATGGAGCTTGAACTGCTTTTTGATGGACAGCTGCAGGATGTTTCCCCCATTAGTGTCTTCTCTTCACTTTTTCTAGTTGATTTTCTTTAAGGCTCTCTTAGTGTCTTCTTTACTGGCATTTAGGCAGTATACTTACTAGCCAGTAACTGAATTTTACTCAAAGGTGACAATATCATTGGCTGTTTCTCAATTTCTGTTTTCACACTGAGAGAGCTGAAATTAGACTGTTGATCAGTGTGCAGCTATCTTGGAAGTCTGCAGAAATTAATAAAAAGAGAAAAGGAGCACACAAGCAGGCCCAGGTGTCCACAGTACCAAAAGCCAAAAAAATCTACCAAGACAGGCACTGGAGAAACTAAGAAAGTACTTTTTTAGCATTGTTAAAATTTAATGTTCACTATTCGTCCCAAAGACTTCATCAGAAATAATAAAACAAACTTCCAAATCACTTTTAAACCATTCAAAAACATTTGACCAATCAGATCATCTCATTAATAAATCAATTAAATACATAAAAACATTAAAAGATATACTACAAAAAATGTGCATCTCATAGTGTCCACATAGTTAACACATTTTAAAACACAAGGGTATTCACATTAGTAATTTTCCTATTTTCTAAGAAACATTTTATATTCACCATATCATTCAGATCAGAGGATAAATAAGAAGCAAGTTTAATCTGTCATTCTGCCTCTCTTTGTTCAACATCATTTCTAAAGTCCCCTCCCCTAAGGTCATGTTTAACAACTTCCACTATAGAAAAAGTAAATTTCTTCCAGTTAGAACATGTCAAAGAATGCTTAAAAAGGGCATTATTACTATTTTTTGTTTTTATAGCATACAAGTGCTCTAATGCATATTTCCTTAAACTTCTGGTAGACATGCCCACATAAAAACTTGGGCATGTTGAACACATCGCAAGATACACTATCCCTGTTGTACCACCACTCAGTTTTCTAGGGATGGGTATAGTAAACTGTAGATGTTCCAGAAACGCAAAAGGACCCTCAGAAATAAATGTACATGCCCTGAAAATTTGAACATACCCCCAGTTTCACCAGAAGTAAGGTTTGGCCCAAAATTATTATTTTCTAACAAATGTTTAAAATTTTGTTTTTTCTTATAAAAACGGGGGCCTTCTCCAAGAACTTTAGATAAATCTGCATTACCCGTAACTACTTTCCAATTCTCACTAATAATCTGATGGATGTAATTACTGTCTATATTCATATCCAAACAAAATCTGGGACCTTCTGCCCCTCTCTCTTTTATATGTGTGCCACTAGGTACTACATTCTGAGCTTTTTTAACAAAACCTCTTAGCAGAATAGGAGGAAAATCTGTCTCCTATGAATGACGTCTTGAGCCATATTTTCAAGTAGGTCTCCAGGGTAACCTCTTTCTAGAAACAACTCTTTTATGAGGTTACTTTCCTTAAAAAAACAGTCTTCCACTATCATTCGAGATGCTCGAATGAACTGTCCTCTAGGAATATTTTTTCTCATAAAGTAAGGGTGGCAACTCTTGAAATGGACATAGCTGTTACAAAATGTACTCTTACGATGAATACTACTCAAAAACACATTCTTATTGGTGTCCATTGTCAAGTTAACATCCAAAAAGGAAACCTTGTTTCCTATTTCCCCCACCATGAACTTTAAAATATACTGTACTCGCACTTAAAAGCTCTACAAACTCGTTAGCATTAAAGTTGTCCTTAAAAACTATAAAGAACAAATCATCTGCAAATCTTTTATAAAAGATCATTTGCTCTGAATAATCAATGTGTGGCAGCATTTCCATGTCCAACCCACCAATTCCAAATTTGCATAGGTTGGACCAGCAGTGGCCCCCATGGCCACCCCTTGTAGTTGTTTATAAAATTGCTTGTTAAAAAGATGTTGTCTAGTAATAAATCTAACAAAGCAGTATAAGTAATAATACTGTTGCTACTTAAACTTGTATGCTTCCCATAAACCATCTTACTTAACCCCAACATCTTTAGGGATGCAGGTGAATAGGGAAACATCAGCAGTAAACATCTGTAAGTTTTCCAACCTAAAGTCTGAGGAAGAAAAACAGGACCTAAGCTGGTCCAAAAAGTCCCAAGAATCAGCTACATAAGAAGGAAGCTGCTTAACTAATGGGTACAACACTGAATCTAAATACAAATAAATACAGTCAGTACAACTTCCTGAGGCTGATATAATAGGTCTGAATGGAGGTTTTTCAACACTTTTGTGAAGTTTTGGAATTCCAAATATCACACTGACCTTAGGATTATCCATTGTCAAAAGTTATGCCTGTATCCACACCACTTTACATGACATGTTCATGAACTCTGAAATAACTAGGGAAATGTTTGAATTTTTATGTGTGGATGTTAACTTGACAATGGACACTAATAAGAATGTGTTTTTGAGTAGTATTCATCGTAAGAGTACATTTTGTAACAGCTATGTCCATTTCAAGAGTTGCCACCCTTACTTTATGAGAAAAAATATTCCAAGAGAACAGTTCATTCGAGCATCTTGAATGATAATGGAAGATTCTATTTTTTGAAGGAAATTAACCTCATAAAAAAGTTGTTTCTAGAAAGAGGTTACCCTGGAGACCTACTTGAAAATATGGCTCAAGTCGTCATTCATAGGAGACAGATTTTCCTCCTATTCTGCTAAGAGGTTTTGTTAAAAAAAGCTCAGAATGCAGCATCTAGTGGCACATATATAAAAGAGAGAGGAGCAGAAGGCCCCAGATTCTGTTTGGATATGAATGTAGACAGTAATTACATCTGTCAAATTATTAGTGAGACTTGGAAAGTAGTTACGGGTAATGTAGATTTATCTAGAGTTCTTGGAGAAGGCCCCCAGTTTGTTTATAAGAAAAATCAAAATTTTAAAATTTGTTAGAAAAAAATAACTTTGGGATAATCCTTACTTCTGGTGAAACTGGGGGTATGTTTAAATGTTCAGGGTGCAGGGCATGCAGATTTATGTCTGAGGGTCCCTTTGTGTTCCTGGAACATCTACAGTTTACTATACCCATCCCTGGAAAATTGAGCTGTATTACAACAGGGATAGTGTATCTTGCGATGTGTTCAACATGCCCAAGTTTTTATGTTGCCGTGTCCGCCAGGAGTCTAAGGAAATGGGAATGAGAGCACTTGTCTGCTATAAAAACAAAAAAATAGTAATAATGCCCTTTTTAAGCATTCTTTGACATCTTCTAACTGGAAGAAATTTACTTTTTCTATAGTAGAAGTTAAGCGTGACCTTAGGGGAGGGGATTTTAGAAATTATGTTGAACAAAGAGAGACAGAATGGCAGACTAAACTTGCTTCTTATTTATCCTCTGGTCTGAATGATATGGTGAACATAAAATGTTTCTTAAAAAATAGGAAAATTACTAAAGTGAATATACAAGGTAAATGCCTTGTGTTTTAAACTGTGTTAACTGTGTGGACATTTTGAGTTGTACATTTTTTGTAGCATGCCTTTAAATGTTTCTATGTATTTAATTGACTTGTAAATAAGATGATCTGATTGGTTAGATGTTTTTGAATGGTTTAAAAGTGATTTGGAAGTGTATTTTATCATTTCTGATGAAATATTTGGGACAAATAGTGAACATTAAATTTTAACTACGCTAAAAAAGAACTTTCTTAGCTTCTCCAGTGCTTTTCTTGGTGGATTTTGTGGGGGGTTTTTGTACTGTGGACACCTGGGCCTACTTGTGTGCTGCTTTTCTGCTTTTATTGGTTTTTGTTGTAGCAACACATGGCTGGAGCACTAGAGGATGATGATTTGGACTTGACTCTACATTCTACAGCTACCAGCAAAGAAAAAACACTTGAACTTATTTTGGCAGTAGGTGAAATTCAAAGGTCTTTGACTGTTTTGTCAGCTAAAATTAGAGAGAGTTGTAAAGTTACTAACTCTTCTAATAATTTCCCCCTGGATCCTGCTTTGTTTCCAAGGCAGGAGCATTGTCAAGGTAATTCAACAAATGGAACAGCCCGTAAGTTTTTAAATGTTAGCTTTGACCCATTTGCAGGGGATATAGTTTTGACAAATAATAACTTTGCTTCTAAATATAATGTTAACTCTCTGTTGGACAAAATGGAAAGAGGTTTGAAGTGTTATTGGGTGCTTCATGTAGAAAATAAATATTTTGAATACTGTATTAATGCAGGCATTGTTCCTAAGGGTCTTTATTTTTTTAAACTACCTAATGGAGTCTCTATGGACAGCCCGCTTTTTAAGGAGCTATCTACTTTCTTTGACAGTGCTGGTAAAGACTTTTTAAAGATTCTTATTAAAAACAACAGTACTGTTTTGGCATAATTACGTGTTTCCCTGACAGAGATGTATGCCATCATTGTTGAACTAATGAATTGTCCAGACTCAAAGATTTGAGTATGAGCAGTTGATTAAAAATGTTGAACAGTATGAGCAAATAATAGTTCAACGTAAAACCAAAAAAACAACAGGGACTTGGCAGCATAGGCAGGGGGCAATGTTTATGGTGATTTTGTTCCCCTTCCTTCTAGACCAGGCAAAGAAACAAGACCAAATGTTGTTAAGGAGGTCCAGCCAGCAGCACACTCAGGTAGTGGGTTTAACACTACTGTTCCACCTTTACAGCCAGATATGGGTTCATCAACTGTCAGTGGTTTGGATTCAGCTTCTGTGAAGGTTGCAACTAATGTGGGTTATTCAGTAGAGCAGTCCAGCTCTAAAGATGTTTCCAGCAGTGCAGGAGCAAGTATGAATAAGTTTTCCACTTTTTTACAAGGGGATTCAGTTTGAAAGAGTAAAGGAAATGCAGCAGTAGCAGGGGATATCAGACATGCAGCAGAGGGCAAAGTATAGCTCGGAAGTAACATTGGCCTATCCTTCTGTGTGTTCTAATAGTGAAAATATATTTTCTTCACAATTTTTCCATCTGAAAGTGTACAAGAACTTAGTTTTGTTGCTGTTGAACTGGGTAATTCTATCTCAGTTTATAATTTGTCTGATTTTTAACATTTCTGATGAGCACATTCAATTGTTAAAACTAGGACTTAATTTCCAGCCCAGTAGGAGGGCAAATGTTACAAAAACTCTGATAGAACTCAAGCTCTACACTCATAAGTTAAATTTAAAGTATATATTGAATGATGTTGGTCACAGTTATTGTAATTTCTTTGTCAAAGATGTCCACCTTTAATCCTGATTTGGTGCATACTATAAAAGCCTTTGAGGCTTTCTTTGAAAAAGATATTAGAAGTATGTTACAAATTCAAAACAAACATTTTTATAACTTAAACCTTAATGAAAATAAAGCTCTGAATGAACTTATTTCAAGGAAAGATTTCAGGTTTATGAAGGCGGATAAGGGTGGGGCTATTGTCATAATGAATTGAATTGACTACATAAAAGCTATGGAAATTATGTTAGCAAATGTATTAGAGTATAGGAAAGTCATAAAGTTTGAAATTAAGTTATGCCTGTATCCACTGTACATTATATGACATGCTTATGAATTCTGAAATAACTAGGGAAGTGTTTTGAATTTTTGTGTGTGGCTAATCCCAGGGTGGGTGTGATGTTTGGAATTCCCAAACTTCACAAAAGTGTTGAAAAACCTCCATTCAGACCTATTATTATCAGCCTCAAGAAGTTGCACTGTCTGTATTTAGATTCAGTGTTGTACCCATTAGTTAAGCAGCTTCCTTCTTGTGTAGCTGATTCTTGGGATTTTTTGGACCAGCTTAGGTCCTTTTTTTCTTCCTCAGACTTTAAGTTGGAAAATTTACTGATCACTGTTGATGTTTCCCTATTCACTTGCACCCTAAAGATGTTGGGGTTGATTATGTAAGATGGTTTATGGGGAAGCATTCAAGTTTAAGTAACAACAGTAGTATTACTTATACTGCTTTGTTAAATTTATTATTAGATAACTTACTTTTGTTTAACAAGCAATTTTATAAACAACTACAAGGGATGTCCATGGGGGCTACTGTTGGCTCAACCTATGCAAATTTGGTATTAGGTTAGTGGGACATGGAAATACTGCCACACATTGATTATTCAGAACAAATTATCTTTTATAAAAGATTTGCAGATCTGTTCTTTATAGTTTATAAAGACAATTTTAATGTCAATGAGTCTGTGGAGCTTAGTGCTAGTACTACATTTTTAAAGTTTGTGGTGGGGGAAACAGGAAACAAGGTTTCCTTTTTGGATGTCAACTTGATAATTGACACTAACAAGAATGTGTTTTTGAGTAGTATTCATCGTAAGAGTACATTTTGTAACAGCTATGTCCATTTCAAGAGGTGCCACCCTTACTTTATGAGAAAAAATATTCCTAGAGGACAGTTCATTCGAGCATCTCGAATGATAATGGAAGATTCTGTTTTTTTTAAGGAAATTAACCTCATAAAAGAGTTATTTCTAGAAAGAGGTTAACCTGGAGACCTACTTGAAAATATGGCTCAAGATGTCGTTCATAGGAGACAGATTTTCCTCCTATTCTGCTAAGAGCTTTTGTTACAAAAGCTCAGAATGTAGCATCTAGTGGCACACATATAAAAGACACAGGAGCAGAAGGCCCCAGATTCTGTTTGGACATGAATGGAGACAGTAATTACAGCTGTCAGATTATTAGTGAGAATTGGAAAGTAGTTATGGGTAATGCAGATTTATCTAAAGTTCTTGGAGAAGGCCCCCAGTCTGTTTATAAGAAAAAACAAAATTTTAAACATTTGTTAGAAAATAATAATTTTGGACCAACCCTTACGTCTGGTGAAACTGGCGGTATGTTCAAATTTTCAGGGCATGTAGATTTATTTCTGAGGGTCCTTTTGTGTTTCTGGAACATCTACAGTTTACTATACCCATCCCTAGAAAATTGAGCTGTGGTACAACAGGGATAGTGTATCTTGCGATGTGTTCAACATGCCCAAGTTTTTATGTGGGCATGTCTACCAGAAGTTTAAGGAAATGGGTATTAGAGCACTTGTATGCTATAAAAACAAAAAATACAATAATGCCCTTTTTAAGCATTCTTTGACATGTTCTAACTGAAAGAAATTTACTTTTTCTATAGTGGAAGTTGTTAAACATGACCTTAGGGGAAGGGACTTTAGAAATGATGTTGAACAAAGAGAGGCAGAATGACAGATTAAACTTTCTTCTTATTTATCCCCTGATCTGAATGATATGGTGAACATAAAATGTTTCTTAAAAAATAGGAAAATTACTAATGTGAATATACAGTGGTGAATACCCTTGTGTTTTAAACTGTGTTAACTGTGTGGACACTATGAGATGCACATTTTTTGTAGTATATCTTTTAATGTTTTTATTTGATTTATTAATGAGATGATCTGATTGGTCAAATGTTTTTTGAATGGTTTAAAAAGTGATTTTGAAGTGTATTTTATAATTTCTGATGAAGTCTTTGGGACGAATAGTGAACATTAAATTTTAAACTATGCCAAAAAAGAACTTTCTCAGTTTCTCCAGTGCTTTTCTTGGTGGATTTTGTGGTTTTTAGTCTACAGATATTGTTTAGTAGTTTTTAAAATCTGTGGCAGTTGCCAGAGTACCCTGCTAACGTAAAGGAAAGATCATATTGCAAGGTTGGTTAAAAAACAACTTTTGCTACAGTGTTTCTTGCTTTAGGTATTTGCAGGTGAATAATTGTGTGGCTGGTGAACAGAAAGTTCTTTAGTTTTTTGCTAACATAATTTAGATCTGAGGAGAAAGAAGCACTGTGTTCTGTTATTCTGGAAAACACATACACAGTTGACATATAGTTGCATACAGATATACACACAAACGTGTGTGTGTGTGTATATATATATATATATATATATATATATATATATATAAAACACACACACACAAACACACACATCATATAACTAATGAAAAAAATAGTGACATTCTGAGTCAGTGGCCAATAAGAAATCCAAAACTATGCCAAACAAAAGAAGATAAAGCATGAAGTGAACATTTAACACATGTATGTCAGTGTGGGTATAGCACTATATTTTTAACATGTTTGTGATAGTAGAAGCCATCATACTACTCAATGAACCCCATGCATTTCACCTGCAGTGCTTGGTTGCAGCTAGAGAGGAGCACATGGGGACACTTGCCTCCCTGTGAAAGTGTGTGCCCCCTGAGTGCCCCAGTCTCTGAGAATACTAAAACAAATCCTTGACAGTTTTGGATAAGTGTCATGAGTGCATCACACAAGTGCAGTTGACTCTTTAGCACAGCTTTTGAATGTCTTCTGGTCAGAAGTTTAATGAAGTCCATTGCAACTTTGTCAGTCAGGAGAAGAAAGTATATGTACATGTGTGTGGGTCTGTGTAAAATGCCCCAGTTAGG
This sequence comes from Protopterus annectens, assembly GCF_019279795.1. Taxonomy (NCBI): domain Eukaryota; kingdom Metazoa; phylum Chordata; order Ceratodontiformes; family Protopteridae; genus Protopterus; species Protopterus annectens. Next base: position 743,784,890 of record NC_056743.1, read on the forward strand.
GTGCTTCTGGTTAAGTGAGTTGCTTAGAGTTGTATAAATGGAGGTAGAATTAAACCCTGTACCTTAGAGGCATCTCATTAAGAGCTTGGACCCTTACTCCACACCATACATCCCTTCTTTTGTTTGTAGAGTTTCATTGTTCTCATTATTCAGAAAACGCATGCCCATGCAACACCTGTTGTAGTTTTGTTAGCCTTCTAAGTGAATTAATTTGGCACTTAAGGCTGTGTGCTGCTAATAAATAACATCCTATATTGAAAGGTACAGTGTTTGAATTTTCCCACCTCCATTTACCTATAGAGCAAGTCAATCAGACAGTATTTTTGGGTCACTCATGAAAAAGGATAGTTTCTCCAATGGATTTACCTAAATAAACAAATAAATAAATGAATAGTATTGAAAATGTGTCCCTTTTGCTCCCCCCAAATTCCTTTTGACTTTGCCCAGAATTCTTGAGCAAAGAAATTGAGAATTGTCTCACTCTGTTCCTTGTAAAAATTGTTGTGGATTACAGTCAAAATAATGTCAGATGTGTATGTTTCAGACTGAGTCTCCTTCAATAACTTCCTGCTAATGCATTATTCTAAGTGTGTAAGAGAATGATTTCAAATCTGTGACTAATTGCTGGCTCTTTGTATCTGACTCGTGAGCTATGAGGTTGAGCTCAAATGTTGCTAAAAATATTTTACGTGTTCTCTTATCCTTAAAATTCTGTTCAAAGAGAACAGTGCTCCACTGAATGTATCCAAACACTGAAGTACCTTCATACCACATAACTATCTGCTTGTTTTGGCCTTTGAAAAATCAGTGGAAAAAAAACTATAAACATTTTTAGGGTGGCAAGCACAATACTTTAACTTGACTGAATCAGAAATACAGGCAGTCAAGAATCTTACTACAAATTCAGACATGGTCATAAAACCAACAGACAAAGGTGTGTGTGTGTGTGTGTGTGTGGGGGGGGGGGGGCTGGGATTATGAACTTTGACTACTATAACAATCAAATGCTCTCTGTGCTAGCCACCTCGGATTATGAACAAATACACAACTGGTGAATCAGACAATTATGCAGATTTCCTTAAGACTAGAAAATATGCTGAAGGACAACCTCATTGCAGAAGAATTATACCAGCACTTTACAACTGATGGTCCTGTTGTGCTTGTAATATATGGCATACTTAAAGTCCATAAATATCTTATCTCCCCCGCTTAGACCAATAGTGTCAGCAAGAGGATCGGTGACGGAGCCCTTATCGAGCTACCTTGATTACCATCATAAGAAATATTTACATGTAACCGGTACCATTATCAAGGACACAACTGATTTCATTTGTCATCTATCAGAATGGCTTATGTCACACACAGCAAAAGACTGTTTTCTTGTTACATTAGATGTAGACTCCTTGTTTATAGTTATTCCCAATGAGATAGGAATTTGATTTCTTAACATTTACATGAATTCTCAGCATATACATACTGTCATATTAATGTTATCTGTGAATTATTGGACATTAATAACACCTTTTTATATCAAAAGAAGTTTTACAAACAGGCAAGAGGTGTGGTGATAGGTACCCCAGTCGCCAACACCTCTGCCAACATTGTAATGTACCAATGGGAGAAACAACATATAGTCAGAAAAAATAATCCCCCATCTCATAAATGTGAAATTTTATAAAAGGTTCGTGGATGACCTTTTGTTACTATGGGAAGGTACACTAGAGTTCAGGATATTTGAGTCCTACGTCTCTACAACCACTGATTTCTTAAAGTTTAAATGTGAAGTATCCTTTCATAAAATTTATTTTCTTGACATAACCCTAAACAAATTTCATACAGGTCAGATACTATGTACAGAAAACCATCTATGAAAAATGCATATTTACATAGAACCAGTTTACACCCATCGCATATCTTTCCAAACATTGTTAAAAATCAACTTGTTAGGATAGCTAAATTAAATACAAATGATTCACTAATGGAACAGCAACTTGAAAGGACTGCTTCAGAATTCATAGAGAGAGATTATAGTCAACAACAAGCCAAAACAATTAAACAAGACATTATAAACAAGCGATCCACAGAATACACACATCTGTTAACCACCAACAGAGACATACGGTCATCCACCAGTCATCATATTACATTAAGATACACTCTTACACATGATAGTGTTCTTTATGACTGGTGTATTTCTATCAAAAAATACCGGTCTCTACTAACTGAGATACTTGAGCCAAGGAATAAAGTATCAGATTCACCAAGTTTTAGTTATAGAAGAGCTAGTAACTTGAACATTCTTTGCTATAAAGAGCAATCAAAAATACATCTTACTTTTACACTAATAAGCAAGAAATGTACAGATGTAATGATTGCATTTTTTGCAAGTACATTAATACTGACAAGTTTGTTAAGACATCCAGTCAAAGATACAGCTTTTGAACTAAGAGCATTTGGTAATTACAACACAACACTTAATATACATAGCAAACTGCCCCAAGTGAGAATCAAACTATATAGGCAAGAGAAATGGAAAATTAAAAGAGAATAGGTCAACACATGTCAGACATCAGGAGGAGTGTTCAAACAAATGCCTTGTATAAACATATTCTTAATACAGATCTAACTCATACTTTTACATTTGCTATTTTGCAAGCTATTCATGCACCACTTGGGGGGGGGGGTGACATAAAATTACACAGAGAGAGGATAGAACTGCAATGGATTTTTAGATTTAAGGTACATATACCCCCTGGCTTGAATGGCATGTTTACCATTAAGTCTCATTTGAAGTATTTACATACTCAAATACACTGAACTTTTTGTATTTGTCTGTAACCTATATGTTTTAAAAAATTGAAAAATCAAAATTTTACAAGTACCTTCATTATTTATTACATTTCTTACTGTTACTTAAACATTTTTATGCATAGAATTTTACATGTATTTTACTTATTTTCATCTTATCATGTGACTGCAAATTTAACATATGACTGGATCATGTGACTACACCTTGATTATATAAGCTAAACACAATGGGTTGCTCAGTTTCTTTGCCTGAGGAAGCCTATCTTGGTGAGTGTTTTCTGCACTTGCAACTTTTTAAGTACATTGTGGATTTTAAACTTGTGGAATCAGCATTTCTAACTCTTGGAATAAATCACTACTACTTAAAAAAAAAAGAAAAAAAAAGACAACTCTTCAAGTAAATTGTGGACTTTGAATTTTTTAATTAACTACCGTTTATCCCTGCTCATGGTTCCAGTTACTTTTTTGTTTTTCTAGTCTTCCCTTATTGGTAACGGACTTGTCACTGCACTAATACTGTTGTTTTACTTTATAATTTATAACTAGAGATGCTAAGAGAGAATATGAGAACAATTTGCTTATTTGTGTGTGTGTGTGGGGGGGGGGGTGTACTGGACTTTTTCAACATATTTTCAAGTCTCTAATGTTTGAAGAACTAACTGTGTGGTAAAGCACAATATATTACAACTGTATAACTTTTTTGCAGTATAAAAGTGTCTTCTGGCAAGCAAAAAGATACTGGGGTTATCAATGAACATTTTATAAGTATAAAATCCATAGTTTAACTATGGTGCGACCTTCCTTCCTAGTTGCTAGTAACTGTGTCATGTTTTACTGGTGTGTTTCACACTGTGTAAGATAGTGTTGTAGTGCAGAATGTGAAGATAGAGGATTGAGTATGGCTGATGTTTAATTCTTTTGATTGTTGGTGGTATGGATGGTATGGTATTTTTGATCTTGTAAGCCTGCTCCTACTTGTATTGCTTGATGCTGAATGGAGTTATTTATTTTTTTTAGGGTGGCTTTAGACTTTTGCAACTTTTGTTGTTTCTACTGATAATCTAATGGCTGAAGAACTAGGTATGTGATAAAACAAGTCAAAGTAACATTTAGCTATGCTGTGAGATCCCACCCTAGTTGCTAATACATTTAACACACTTTGCCCATTTTATTCCACCCTATGATAATAGTATGACAGACAGTATAGCATTCCATATTTTGAAGATGGAAAGTTAACTATGGCTATAGCTTTTTTTTTTTTTTGCATGTTACTGTGGATGTTATGGTAAGAGCAAATCATACTAAACTGTCTGCAAACAAAGAAACCTCAGCATAAGAATTTAAGAATATGCAGTTTTAATTTTCTAAGCCATTAGAGCTACAATTTCTTAATGTCTTCTGCTAAGACTTATTCAATATAGTTATAATAATATTCAGAAATCATAAGTATGTCATTTAAAATCCCGCACATTTAAAAAAGTATTCAAATCCTAATATGGGTTACTGTGACCAGACATTGCCTTTTGGGGACTACCCAGGCCTCCCAACTGTCCCTGTTTTTGTCGAATGTCCTTTAATTTTGCTTCAAATGTTTTTTGTGTGCCTCATAAAATTTTGATTTTTTTTTTTGGTAAATCACTAGTGATTACAGTCAGTCTGTAATGCCAGTCATTAGAGTTTTATACTTTTTTGTTGTTAAAAAATGCATACTGGTTCAAAATATGTTCTGTTAGCTTTTTAAGTGAATTAGTGCAATAGTTTAAAAATGTTTCTTACCCCCCCCCCCCCACATTATTTTTGACTTTGTCCAGAATTTCTGGTCAAATAAGTTGAGTTGTCAGGCACTACCCCAAAAGATTCAGATCTAAATTATTTCTATTAGTGTTATATCAGCAAACCAGAACTAGAGTACTAGGCAGTTCATGTTGCTGCATTTGCTTCATACAGTTTTTGTCTTTATCAGTGTTTTCATTGGAGGGGACTGGAAAAGTAACAGCACATCCACCTTTGGTGCAGAAGGCTGTGGGTTCTATTCGTAAGCCAGGTACTTGAATTATTTTTTCCCAATAATGACATTCCAGTGCAGCACAAGGAGGGTCATGCATTCATTAGTGTGCCATCTCTCATATGAGACATTAAACTGAAGCTCCAGCTGCCTAAACTGGAGGTAGCTTATGTGGATGTAAAAGATCCTGTGTCACTTATCAAAAAAAAGACTAGGGGAAGATTCCAGGTGTCTTGGCCAAATTTCCCATAGTCAGTATAAATACCACATTGGGTCCCACTGAATAGAGGCAATTGGCCTTCTGGGGCTTAACCTGGTGAATGAAAAGAATAAATAAATTATGGTTGGCAGTATGTCTCAGTTATTTGATTATATCTTTGTACTCTGTTTCAATGCATCAGAATTATCGAGTGGTTATGGTTATTACACCTTGGTGGACTTGCCACTGTAAAGTCATCTTGAGAGTTTTTATCTCAGAATCCACTTTATACAAGCCATACAAGACATAAGGAAATTATGTTTAACTTCCATGTAAACGGAATGGCGGTAGTGTGAGCAACAGGCATTTTGCACAGCTTCTGCAACCTATTTTCAATTTCACTTTTTTGCTTAAATTACTTACTCTGATTTGTGTTTTCAGAGCTGCTCTTACTACTTTAACAGTAGTCATAAATGCTCAATAAAATAAATTGGCTGAACTGCATGTTTTAAGCCTTCCCATTTTAGTCCAAATGCTGACAGACCCTCTTCCACATTTCCTGAGGTGTCAAAATATCATTGTAATCCAAGAGTTGTTAACTGACCACTCTTGCTTCTGCTTCAAAGAACTTTTAACAGGCATTTAAATTATGTTTCCACCAGTATCTGCAATGGGAAGATGGGCATTTTATCTTGAATGCTGGCAAAATGGTCTGTATTTGTTTAAAACTATTTTCTTTACAGTGCAGCACAAAATAAGTTTAACTTTCTGATATTTTAAGTTAATGGTGATTTTTCAGGTCACAATGTCATTGTGCATGACACTTCCCACCTCTGTTGAATTGGTAGCTTGTTGCACTGTAGTATACCAACCCTTCACCCAAACCATAATCTTTGAGTATGACAAATTTAGTAATTTTTCTGTGTTGTGAAAATTATCAGGATTTGTAAAATTATGGCATTCACAGTTTTTCTTAAGAGAATGGTGTTTCATTTTTAATGGTGGGTTATGGATGAGTTGTTAGCATGTATTATGTGTTCTATAATTTATTGGTATGGTGTTTTGGAGTTTTTTCTACATATCCCATGTACGCCACCAGTAGCTACTGTGTCCCTGGTGTGCCCTAGCAAGAAAAGTAACATGGAACCACCACTGCAGCTATGACCATGTCATTTTCTAATAGATGAATAATCCACATTTATAATTAAATATTAGTAGCCTGGTATACAGAAATATCATAAGGACAGAACTATGTTTTATGAGTAAGTACTTTTATAAAATACAGTAGTTTTCTATTTATTTTCAAGTCTTTGTAAAGGCTGGTTGTTGAGTTAATAAAAATAACATTGTACAAGTTTGATACTGCAGCCACCATGACAATATGAATTTATTAGACATCAGGTTCCATGTAAGGTCACTTCGTATATACTTTTAAAAGTTAGTTGTATGTAGAGTAGATATGGCAGCTGAACTGCTGTGATCTTGTTGCAAGTAAAACACATTACTTTTGTAAAGTGTTTTGTAGGAAGGATATATAATTTACATGAATATTAAGTACATTCACATCATGCACATAAAATAATAATGTTAAGAAGTACTTTATGGAGAAATGTGTACTCCAGTAACAATCCAGCTATTGACCTATTTATAAACAATTATAATGTTCACAGTGATATTTTCTGTATACTGCAACATTGTAAAACACTGATAACTCCATTGTAAACTGTTAGTATATTAACTCTTGTTATTATTGAATTGTTCACTGAAAGGATACGAATTATTGCATTGTTCAGAGGTTGCAGTATTCTGAAATTCTGTACTTACAACTATAGCAGTTATAAAAAGTTGATGGTTTGAGACTACTGAGATTTGTAAATTGTGCATTAACCAAAGCTGCCATTTTAACATTAACAGAAATTTGTGGCGAAACCTTTGGTAGAAATTGGGAGCATTCTACAGTTGGGTAGAACACACATTGAAAATCACTGGTTTGTTTACATTTCTTTTTAAGACCAAGAAAAGGAAGGTTTATTAATTTGACTAAATGAGAGCATTCAACAAATATTGTGACTTGCTAAGTTTAATATGAGGCTTTAACATAAAAGTAATTTCCAATGTTCAAAACATGCACTTAAGGAAATACAAGAAAGAAAAGTTATAGTGTGGACAAGCACCACTGCTAGGGTGAGTGGAGGGCTGCAATAAAAAGAAAAGTACAGTTGTACTATGCTCATGATATTGATTACTGAAGCAGTAACCTTAGTTATATGGGTAGGTTATCCTAATTTACTATATCTGAGAGATGGAAGAAGAGTCCAGGATCCCCTAGAGAAAGGTCCTTGCAAAGCTTGATCTAAGGCTAGACAAGGAATCAAGCTTTTAGTAACTTGTACAAATATGTACAGAGGACCAAGTTACAGCTTCTAGAATGCATCTAGAATCCAACCCTTTCCTAAAAGCCATAGATGAGGCCAAGGCACTGATAGAGTGGGCCCTGACCCTGCCTGGAATAGTTTTGTTAAGGTGAACATAACGAAAGGTAATAGCCCTAGACAGCCATTTGGAAATGGTCTGTTTTGACTCAGGTTGTCCCTTTTTCTCTTTACAATAAATGAGCAATTGATCCAAAAGTCTGAAAGATTTAGTTCTGTCAAGATAGTACCTGTATTGTCTGTGGGCATCCAAGGCATGGAGTATCCTTTTTCCCTCATTTTGGAGTTCAGGAAAGAAAATGGGGAGATGGATAGTTTGTCTTAAAGTAAACCTGGATACCTCTTTAGACATAAAAGAAGGATTAATTCTGAAAGAACCTCTGCTGAAAATGACATTGGATTGACTCGCCATAAGAGCTTGCAACTCAGATACCCTTTTGTAGAGGTCAGAGAAATCTGTAAAACTGTTTTCCATGTTAAGAACCTTGAGTTAGTCAGGTTAGCTTGTTCAAATGGTGTAAATGTTAGCTTCCTTAACACGAAAGTAAAATCCTGAGGAGGAGCCACTAGTTTTCTTGGAGGCCTGTTATGCAAAACCCCTTTCAAAAACATTTTGACAAGAGAATGCATTGAAAGTGGAGTATACATCAGCAGACATGCTGAAGTGGCTGGTAAATGAACCTTGATAAGAGGAGTAAGAAAGGCCATAGGATAGTAACTCACAAAATATTGTAAAAGCAGAGAACAAATAGCACTGAATGGTGCTGATTATGATGTTGGCAACAACTATAAAACCTTTTCCATTTACTACTATATGATTTTATAGTAGCAGGCATTCTTGCCTCTATTACTACCTGCTGCACATCCTCAATAAATGTTTGTCTACAAACAAAAAAAATGGTTGCCTGGGCCAGAAGGGAGTCACCACAACCATCCTGGGGGATTCCCTCTGAATCTTCAGAAATACCCTGGATGTTAGTGGAAAGGGTGGAAAAAAGTATACAGGAACATTCCTGCCCAATGAAAAGAAAAAGCATGTTTTCCAGGCTTTCTTGCATGGAGTCTTGGAGCAAAATCTTTCCAATTGATTGTACAGAGAGGAGGCAGAGATGTACTTGAGGAACTCCCCACAGCTGTATCAAATCTTAGACACCCTGTTCTAGTTTCCATTTGTGAGGGTGTGCCTTGTCCTCCTCAGCTTGCCTGCCACACAGTTGTGCTCTGATGGAATGTAGGGTACCTGTAGAGTGAGACTGTGCAAAGAAGCGATATCTCAAGCTAACAATGCTAGTCTGCAGCAGGGATACAACCTTATTTTCCCCTTGCTTGTTGATGTACCACATGACTTTGGTATTGTCTGTAACAACTTGAATAGCTCCCAGGGACCAAAGATGATTCAGAGGGTTCAGTGCCTTGATCAGGGCAAGTGTCTGTTTTATATTTATGTGCTTGCATCTGCCCTTGGTGTCCAACACACTTTGCACTTTCATCCCTCTTGAAACTGCTCCCCAAACAAAGTCCAAGGCATCTGTGGTGACTTGACTGTTTTGGAACAGGGAGGAAGAACAGGAGACCTGGGTTTAGGGAAATATGTTGTCCCCACCAAGTAACTTACTTTCTGGAAAACCACAGCACTGGGATCTGAAAAGACATGGGGTTTTGGTGCTGGGATCAAAGAGACTTTAGATACCACTGTATCTTTCTCATATAGGGTCTTGGCAGAGGTATCATGAAAATCATAGAAGCCATGAGACCCAAAATACTGAGGTATTCCCTCACAGTGACTGAAGTCTGAGTAGAAGACCCTAGAAATATACCTAGATATAGATCTATTGTATTCTCGTGGAAGAAAAACAACTTTGAATTGTGGTGTTTGACATCCCAGAAACAATGCTTTGAGAAGGACTCAAGAAAGACTTTGAATGTTCTGTTGGAATACCAGCCTGTGTGAGAGATCAGTCACCCAAGTGACAAAGATTCATGACACTTTGGACTCTGCAAAGATAAGTAAATTGTTTAAATATGGAAAACTGTGGATACCCTATGGCCTGCAATAAACTATAATTGGAGCTAGATGCTTTGGACTATCTCCTGCACCAAGAGTGTTCACAAAGGGTAAGACAGAGAACAATAATGTTGATAAGCATATTTTAAATGTAATGTTACAAGTAAACTTGAATGAGGAAGATACAAGTTGTGAAGTGACATCATTTTGAGTTTGGACACTATCACAAACAGGTGTAATAAACAAAGATCCAGAACTGGTCTCCAAGCATTTTCTTTCTTTGTCACTAAAAACATCCTTGAATAAAACTCCTTTCCCACCTTGGAAGGGGGAACAGGTTCTATCACACCTTAAGACAGTGTGTGATGAAGAACATGTGGAAACCAGAGAGTCTGGTCTGCAGAATGAGGAATTACCCCCTGGAAGGGAGGAATTTCCTATCACTGCCATCTGTAACATTGAGAGTGATCTTTAGAACTCATGTGTCTGAAACTATCTGTTGCCAAAGAGAAAAGTAGAGATTCAGACTTTCTGGGGAAAAGGGGGGCTTGTCAGGGTAGGGTGGGAGGACAAACTCTCAAATAGTCATTCTGACTTATTGGGTCATCCTTGGTTTTGGAGTTTACAAAATTATTCTTGGAACCCCCTTTACATGTTTTCTTTTTTTAATACAACTATATTGATATTTAATAAACAAATAAAGCATAAATATCCATATATAATGTAAATAGAATATTAACAATAGTTAACTAACATAATATATAAACAAACTATTTACAAAAACATTTACAGATTTAATTAAGTAATGTAATACCAATAGATAAATTCCTTATTTTTCTAGCAAATCAATTAATTTTTTCCACATATTAAGTTTAGATGTATTTCTGTTAGATCTTGTTTTAGTGGTCAGAATTTCTAGATTGCAGACTTCAGTAAGAAGTTGTTTAAATTCTTGAAAAGAGGGAGAAGTATCTGATTTCCATTTAATTGTTATAATTGTCCTTGCTGCTGCCAGAATTGACGAAATTAAAGGATATTTAATTTTTTTAATACTTTGATGAATGGGTGTGTTAAATATAATTAGAGATTTAGATAAAATAAAATTATCTGAGAACAGCCCTAGTAAAAAGTAATTTATATCTGCACGATATTTATTTATTTATTTATTTATTTACATTTGTTGACCGGGAGTGTCTGACTGGACATAGGTCCATTTTCAGTGGAGGCCCAGGGAGAAAAGCTCCACAGTCAAAATAAACAGACAGTAGTTACTTTGGATTACATAGCAATTAACAATTTAACATAGCAATTACTTACAACATATTTTCAGATGAAGAACATAGTACATCAGTAGACAACTAGAACCTTTATCTGTGAAGTACATAACAGACATTTAACAAATGTTACAATAAGAAGTTCCTGCTGTATAATAAGTACTAAGCTTATGAGCATCTGAGTTTGCTATAATCAAGTTAATATTTTTTTAAAGTATGCAATCATAAAACATATGTGACCAATCAGCCTTCAACACTTTCTTACATCTCCAACATATTTCATTATTTTCTTTTAACTTGCTCAAATTGTAAGGAGTAATAAAAGATCTATGCATACATTTCCAAGTGTCAAGTCTCCATTTTAAAGATGAAGTAGTTTTGTAAGCTGATTTCAGTATGTTTTGTTTATCTTGCTCATTGGGACTATATTTGTTAATAGAATTAAAATAATCCTAGTTTTTCCAGGGTGTATGTTTATATCATTGCTAACTGTTTTATAAATACGTGATAATTTGTTTTTATTCGGAACTTTATGTTGTGTAGCTATAATCAAATATGTTATCAGTTTTGGTGTTGACTGTATTATGACAGGCGGTATTAGATCCCATATATTTGAAACAAATTATCTACATTCTTGTAGATATATCCAAAGATTAATATCAATTTCAAATTCATCTCTCAAATATTCAAATTATTTCAATGTATCATTTATTGTCATTTGAGACCAATATACTAAGCTTTCTCCTTGAATGTTAACATTTTTATGATCTACCAAAATCATAAGGCCCTGAGTAAAAGCAATGGGAAAAAGAAGGAATAACCAGGCTTTGTATTTGTTAAATTTAAAAATATAATTTCTAAATGCTTTTAAGAGGAGTAGAATATAATTTGATTTGTGTAATATACATGAATGTGTAGAGAAATAATCTTTTAAGATCCACAAAAAAGAATTATTTACGATTAATGATTCTTTGTATATTCAAAGATGAAAAATTATATGGCTCTTACTGCTTGCTGTGATGGATTTGAAGTCTTCTTAAGACACTCAGTCTTGCTGGCTGGATTCTGCTAAAATCCAAAGTCTGGTTATATTTGCATTCACAGTCTGTTGCATACAGAAACTTGCAGAATATACACTGATGAGAGAATATACTTTGCAGCATCAACTTTAGAGCAGTAACAAATAACTTTTTATAATAAACCAAACGGACTAACGTTGCAGCTTAAAGTACTGTTCCAACTTTACTTCTCATATAGTACAGATGATGTGAGAGATATAACATTTACCTCAGGACAAATGAGTCACTACCATACCTCTAACATAACTGGATTTATACAGCTCTTTATATACAATTTTAGTCCTCTTGGTATTCTATTTTGGAGAATTGCTCATCCTGTAGAAACAGTACTAATTGTTGCAGATGCTGACGCAAACTACTGACTTGATGATATTATTTTTAAGCTTCCTTGTTTAACAATGTCTTGTAAGAGACCAGCTTTTCTGACAGTGTGAACATCCTGTATTCTATTTGGATCTTTGTATAAGAACATCTGTTCTTGTGCCAATGCTGATAAACATGTCCTGTTGTCCATGCAGAAAAACATGTTTTTGAGGAAACACATTGCCACAGTGTCATTGTCCATTCTTTAAAAGCAGATTTTGCATTTTTGCTCTTGCATACATCCTGTTTTTAAGTCTGTAAGGGAAAAATGTCCATTCATCAGATTCCTTATTTTCCAAGCCATGGTCATTTAGTATGGTTGCTGATCACATATTACTAAACTCTGTTTCTGCATTTAAGCAAGCTTTTTCTTTCAGCATATTTACAACAGAATTAATTTCAGCCTTATATTTGTAATATCTAACAAAAGAATTGCTAGAATCCCAGGATAAAAGAGTAAAATATGATTTCCATTTAGAGGAATAATCAATTAAAAGAAATATCTATTTAATTACAGAAGACATTATATAGGATTCCAGATTAGGAAAGTTTATACATCCGTTTGACCAGTCTATTGTTTGGTGAGTTAAAGCTATTCTTGTTTTTTTTTTTTTTTTTGATACCATAGGAATTTAAGAGTTATCTTTGAAGGAGGTTATGATATTGATTATATAATGTGTAATATTTTGGGGAGATAATCATTTTTATAATAGAAAGCCTTTCTTCCATAGAGAATGTTATTTTGTTCCCTTTATTTATGAGATGTTCTATTTTGAGTAAGAAATTATTGTAGTTCAATTAAATGATATATTTAATATTATTTGTAATTACCAATCCCAGATATATCAATTGATTATTCTGTGGTATAAGTTTTCTATATTTTAGTTCTAATTTCACTTATTTTGGATAGATAGGTAGTATATTTGTTTTAGTATTATTAAAAGGTAATCCTGACTTTTTTTTGGAAATTCCTAACGTTATTAAAAACTGCTGTTATAGTGGAAGCGTTTCCCCCTGATGTTAGTAATATATCGTCTGCAAATAGTTGTAGCGTAGAGGAAATAGTGGAGTTTAATTTAAAACCTTCTATTTTTTATCTTCTCTGATTAGATTGACCCAAGGTTCCATAATAAGTGTGAATAAGAGTGGGGATAAAGGACAACCTTGCTTAGTTCCTTTAGTTATTGGAATCTTTTCTGAAATTGAAGTGCCAATTTTAATATAGGCTAGACTTCCTTCATATAAATTTGTTATAAGAGTTATAAAATTACTTGAGAAATTTAGTTCCTTTAAATGCATAAATAAATAATCCCAATTAACTGAATCGAAGGCACAGTTTATGACTTATTAACGTAAATCTTTTATTTAAATTATTTTCAGATTCTATCAAAGTGATGATTCTTTTTATATTATCATAAGTATTTCTGTTTATAATAAAACCAATTTGGTCTTTTTCTACTAATGATGATAAAAAACCTTTAGTTTATCATTATAAATGGACATAAACATTTTATAGTCAATATTTAACAAAGAAATTGGCCTATAAGATGAACATTTGGTGGAATCTTTGCTGGATTTTAAAATTGGTGAGATGAAAGTGTATTTCCATGATGGTGGTATAGTGGTATTATTTTGCGAGATGTTAAAAACCTTAAGAAGCAAACTTATTGGCGATATTGGGAGAATTTTATAAATTTCTGTGATAATGCCATCATTTCCTGGTGCTTTATTTACCTTCAGTTTTGTTATTTGTTTTTTTTATGTCTGTGAGAGAAATAGGTTTGTCTATACTTTTAACTTGTTGATTTGACAATCTATTTTTAATATGTTTTGCTATGAATGTTTTTATTTTATCTGTAGGGTCTAATATCTGGGAATTCTGGTTTATTTTAAGAACAAAATTCTTTGAATTCAGCTAAGATATTTTGTAAGTCAGAGACCATTTTCTTTTTTTTTTTAGGGGAGTATATCTCTTTAATGTGGCTTAACTTATTAAGTCTTTTAGTTTTATTTGCCAAGAGATTTACAGATCTAGGATTAGTAGAAAAATTTATGAATTTAAAATTCTCTAAATTAATCATAGTTTTATGATTTAATATCTCCAAATATTTATTATTTAAAGTGAAGATCTTTTTTTCTCTTTCTTTTGTTTATTTTTATTTGTTTAATTTTAGTTTATCTAATTTATCTTGTATATCAAGCAATTCTTGATCTCAGGATTTCTTTTTATTGTTGTACCACATGCAAATTTTCCCATACATATATGCTTTCAAAGCATCCCAAATGTAAATTTCTGATATAGCTTTAGTATAATTTAAAGAGATAAAGTTTTGTATCTCCAGTAATAGGAATTCTTTGAAATCTTTTAATTTAGTAATATACGCTGGAATTATTTTAATTTGAACATTTTGAGTTTCTCTGGTTAGTAAATCAAAAGTAATAGAATTATGATCCGATAGGGGGCATGAAATAACTTTTGTTTTTAGTAAGTAGTCTGTTAGTTCGTTAGAAATTAGAATTATATCTATTCTAGAATTGGTTTTATGTCTGTGTGAATAGAAAGTATAAGGAAGTGAATCTGGTTCTGCAAAGCCATTTATATACTTTAGATGATATAATTCAATAAAATCTTTTAATAATCTGGCTGAGGCTGATATTCTTCTTTTACTTGTCATGTTAGTATCAGCATCATTCAAGATACAATTGAAATCTCCTGCTATTATTATGTTACCTTTGGATAGGCTAATAACTTTATTTAGATGTTGTTTTACTGTGTTTGTTCCTATACCTGGAATCCAGTATAAATTTATAAGGGTGTATTATTTTATTTATTTCTATCATGACTGAACAAAGCATATCTTTGTTGTCTTTGTGAACTTCTAATATAGTGGGTGTAGGAATTGTTTTACTCCATAAAATAGCTACTCCTCTTTTTTGTTATAGTGTTCTGAACTTGATAATATAGTATAATGACTGGTGTTTAATCTATCTATGCCTTCGGCTATTAAATGGGTTTCTTGTAAGAAAATTATATGTGATTTTTGTAATTTGATATATTTGAGTAGACTCCCTCTCTTGCAGGAATTATTAAGACCATTAATATTGATTGAGATACCTTTTAAAAGAAACATTAATTATTGTTTGTGTGTGTGTATAATCTAGTCATTAATGATAAAGCACTTATGTAGAAATCAAAAAGCTTTTCCATTTTGTATATACATTTTGCTAGAAAACATTTCATCAAGTGAAAATCAAACTGTATGTTGTTTAGGTATGTTATTACTGTGAACACCTGAAAAAATAGAAACAAACATTGATTACAAAACTGTAAAACATTAAATCCACCCACATCCTCCCGAGAGTTTATAACTCCTAATTTGAGTAGATCACTCAAATTGTCATTTATTCAGATAGCAACAATTAATCAGCTTCTGTCAACCACTAAAATTATTCTAGAAACATATATATTCAGATAATAAATATCCTCATCACCTATTATTAACTTATCAATTGAAACAAATGTTATTTAATAGTATGTTCATCTAATAAAATTTTAATTATTAACTGTTGTAATAGTTATATTTCTTGCCATACATTTGGCTAAGAGAAGGAGAAAAAAAACCAACCATTTAAAGTATTATAAACTGTAAAAGTGATAATTCCCTAACAACTATATCTAAAGTGTTTAATTCCTTTCTCTTTCTTTTACTCATCTTTTCATTATTCCTTCCCATCCACCCCTCCCTCTTTCCCTTTTATTACATCCTTACCTAATTACTAGTACTGTTACATATGCATCACATTCTAAAACCAATATTGTATCTTTAATAGCATTATAAACTATGGGACTAATCATGGGTTTCTTATGTAGTTATATTAGATTTAGAAAGGGGAAAGAGAAACAGGAGAGATAAGAAGAAGAAAAAAGAGGGAAATCATTTATTTATCTAAAAATATGTTCTGAGATTTATTTACTTGAGTTCAATTAACTTCTAATATCACTTCTTAGGTATTTAGTTTAATTAGAATTGTAATGCTTAGTGAAATTCATGAGTTTCTATTTAAACTATTATAATGTTTTAAAGTAAAGGTACTGCTTAGCTATAAGGGTAACATTGTTCACATTTGTTATGTAGTGTTAATTTTATTTGTGCTTGAATTACTATAAAACTTTCAGGTCCAAACTAAACCCTTTCGTTGTTGTACATCATGGTTAAACATTCCATTTGCATTATGTGACTTGCAGTTCAAAGTTCAAAGATTTTCTTTGCTTCAGTTGCATATTTGAGTTTATGACAGCTTGATTCAGCACTGGGTGTTTGTGCTGCTTCTTCATGAGCCTTTGATGTTGTGGAGAAAGCTTTAATTGTAGAGTGGGAACCGGGTAAG
Organism: Protopterus annectens; assembly: GCF_019279795.1. Classification (NCBI taxonomy): domain Eukaryota; kingdom Metazoa; phylum Chordata; order Ceratodontiformes; family Protopteridae; genus Protopterus; species Protopterus annectens. Next base: position 743,801,444 of record NC_056743.1, read on the forward strand.
CAAATTTTGCAGCTTTAAGTTGCTTTATAAGAGCGCGTGCAGTCTTGGATGTATGCATGTGTAAAACTCGGCAGCTTTGCCCTCATGTTCGCGATTCTGAAGAATCAAAGTCTCACTCCACAGAAACACAAATGTTCTTTCCATTTTTTTTTTCAAACACTGAACACAATAAGATGATCTAATCATCTCTCAGGATGCAAAGGCTCATCTCTTCAAAACAGAGGCGAAGCCTGCCACATACCAAACATATATCAAGCACAGAAATGTAACTTGCAAACAATTTATTTTCTTTTCTTTTTTTTCCCTTCCTTTCCTTTCCATACAGCCATATTAAAATGTACATGAATCAAACCCCCTGCTTGGAACTCTATAAAGATGCACAAACCAATATCAGTCATTGTATTCCCTACATGAATACTATTGAAAAGTATAATTTGTAGTGACCACTAATAACCTTTATGTCTGTATATATAAACACCATAGATAGATCTAATACTTATAATATGTATGGCAAATGTACTAATGTTGTTCATATGTATTTCACACTATTACATATAAATTTAAAACTGGTAATCTATATTTCATATATTAATATTTATATTATGAATTCATATTGAGCAACTGTAAATGAATGAATAAATGCACTTACATAGACATATGATCAGCAGATTTCAGAGAAAATATTATAGTCCTGTTTGAGGCAGATGTATATGGAACAGTCTTATTTTCCTTTTCTTTATTCCATTCTATTTCTTTCTCTTTATTTTTTTTCTTTTTCTCCACAGATTTCCAATTTCCATTTTCTGCCATTCTTTTAAGGCTAGCACTAGCCCAGTCCATTTCCTAAAGTTTATCAAGAATGTTTTTGGCTTTTATAAATGTAAGAGCTGTGTCCAAATCCTCAAATATTTTAGTGCCATCTTGTAGGAATATTTTTAGTCTGGCTGGGAACAGCAAGTGGGTATTTGTGACATTTTAAGTTCGTTTATTAATGGTAAAAAAAGTTTTCTTTTTGCTATGACCAAAGATGAATAATCATTGTCAAAGCGAATGACATTATCTTTTATCTTAATTGGAGCTTTTGCCCACGCTGTTTTTAAAACTAGTTCCTTGTCATATGATGAAAGAAATCTTACTATAACTGATTTAAAAGAATTATTTTTACTTATTTTAGGAGCAGCCAAAGTACTATGTGCCCTCTCAATACCATAGGACAAAGCTTCCGGCAAATCCAGGATTTCTTGCAGCCAAGTTGTCAGAAATTTAGCTAAGTTGTTGCCTACTATATTGTCTGGTAAGCCAGAAATTCTAATATTGTTTCTGCGGGATCTATTCTCTAGATCATCCACTTTAGACTGTAGAGCTGAGTTTTGTTTTAGTAAAAGTTCTATGTTGTTTCCGTCTTCATGTAACCTAGTGTCCATATCATTGAGAGAATACTCAGTACTTGAGATTTGGGTTTTCTGGAGCTGGAGATCTTGGTGTATTATTCCATTTGTTTAGTACAATCCTTTTTGAAGTCATCAATTTTTGTATCCATCTTATCCAGTGATAACTCCTGAATGTTGTGAGTAGAGGGTGTAATTCCTTTTTTAGAGATGCTTCTTGATGGATAGGCTTAGATGAACTAATCTTGTAGGTTAGAGAAGAATATATATATATATATATATATATATATATATATATATATATTCTCTGTAATTTTGACAGGAAAAGTACAATTTTTCTACAGGATTTTTATATATTTTACAGCTTAAGTAGATTTAGTTGATATAAAAAAATCCTTCTAGGATGACTTTTGTCAAAACATTCCTGTCATAAATAAACTGAACTGACGGAGCTGTAGGGAATTGTTGCTATCCAGAGTACATCTTGGCCATGCCCCCTCTTTACATGTTTTCTTAAATGTCTGTTTACAATTATTTAATTGAGGCTGTTTATTTTGTTTCTTACCAAAACTGGATGAGGAGTTAGAGAATCCACTGGAAAACTGGGAAAAGGAGGGCTGAAAATCTTAGACATTCCCTGAATCAGTTCACCCCTTTCATTACATGTTTCGATCACCTCTGCAGCAGAGGGGCCACATATTAAATCTTTATCCAAAGGAGAAGTTACATTTTCTCTTAACATCCTCTGGGAAGTTCTGAGAATGCAGTCATGCAAAATGTACCAGTGACCATAGCCCCTGAATAAGTATCAACAGAGTCGTACACACAGTGTATACAATGAGTAGTGACTTGAACAAGAGAAGAAAATAAGTTATTTAAAGCAGACTTTTCCTCATAGCAGCAGATAAACATTTCTCTGTACATTCACAGTCAGAACAAACCTTAACATATGAGCTTGACAGTTCAGAATTCTGAAAATCAAAGTTACAGAAGTATACACTTCCCCCATACTAATCTTCCCATCCTTATCAGAGAGATTTGGATTGGAATTGTGCAAGTGTCTAGCAGCAGAAGTATTGATTAAAGCTATAGCCGCTGGATCACATTTGGGAAAAGTGAATAAAAAACTTTAAAGATGAAGGAGCTTTATACATCTTGTTTCACTTTTTAGAAGCAACTGACTGTCAGGAAAATTGCAGGCAGTAACACACACATCCTCCAAAGCTAATAAAACTGGATGAATGGGTGCAGGTTTTGGCAATTCATTTTGTAACAGCTCATAATATTTTTTCAGGGACTGAGAAACTTCACTTTTCTCCCACTGAAAACACTGGCATATTTTAGAAACAGAGAAAGAGAATCCCCACAGGAAGAGACTGAAACGGAGTTCTCCACTGAATCAGAAATCTAAGGGAAAAAATATCCGTCCCTTCATTCTCTTGTCCAGATTCAGAATACTGAATCCCTTCAGGAAAGGAGGCGGCCTCTTTCTTTTACCAGAAACTACTGCACAAGAAAGATCAATAGCCTGATTTAAACTCTGAGATGGATCCAATAAACTACCCCTACCCAAGGAAGCATGAAGAATAGATACATGCTTAGTTTTCCATTTTCTTTTGACAGGAAAATTGGGGCCAACAGTGTTATTAATGGCAGCAGCTTCCCCAGGAATAGGCACAACATTCTAAGAAAACAGTAGTCTTCCCTGTTCCCTCTCCCAGGACTGACAAGAGTGGCTCTCCCTTCCCCACTGAGGGTACATCAGTAGCTGCAGAGGGATGTGGTAACTCCCAGTCAATAGTGGCTGTAGGTGCTACAACAGTGGGATCTGGGATAAAAGATGAGTGATCTGAGGTACAACTAATGGCTACAGGAGAATCACTCACCTGTCACTGAGGCAAATGGCTAACCTGCGGTGATGGCAATGCCTGTTTGCTTTTTCTTTGTGGCTGGAAGTAGGGCTTACCATGACACTGTTCAATGAGCTAGCCAAAAATGGAATCTCTTTCCTGAGGAATGCAAGCAGCAAATGCAAGTAAAAACAGAAGTCTTTAAAAAGTCAAATTTTCAAAGGCAAACAAAGTTAAAAGCACTTTAAAGCATTTTGCCAGCCCCACAAAGTAAAATAAACAATTTCTTTACAGAGCAAAAAAAAATTTTTTCAGTAACTTTAGACAACTTTTCTACTGACAGGAAAAAGGAGTGCTCTTATTTAAAAGTACAGTGCAGCCTTGTCATCATCAGCCCCCTTTTTCCCATTTTTTTACATGGGGTCGGGGTATCAACTGTCGCCAACTCGATTCAGTGCCACAGTCCTGCCTTCTTCAACACTCATGACTGTTGCAGATCTTCTTTCACACAATCCATCCACCTCTTTGCTGGACATCCTTGTTTCCTCTTGCCTTCTTCCTGTCTATCCCAAATCTTCCTCACCAGATTGTGTTCTGCTTTTCTACACATGTGCCCAAACCACCGTACTCTGTTTTCTTTGATCTTTTCTGCAATTGGAGCTACTTTGGCTTCTGCTCTTATGTCATTTTTTCGTCTGTCCCACAGTGTTCATTCTACCACCTTTCTTAGGCACTTAATTTCCATCACCACTAACTTCTTCAACTGTTCTGCCTTTACTGCCCATATTTCTGTACCATACAGTAGTACTGGTCGCACCCTTGTCTTGTACACCTTACTTTTCAGCTTCTTTGGGATTTTTCTGCCATAGACTACACTAGAGTATCAGACTTTATGCCAGTTGGCTGCAGCCCCTCTGATTCTAGCTTTGACCTTTTCATTCAGACTACCCTTCTCCTCAACCACCTCTCCCAGATAATTGAAGTTGTTTACCTGTTCCACTATCTTCCCTTCTATCTTTATTCTCAGTTTCTTCTGACTTCCCCAATTTTCTGCCATTACCACCATCTTATCTGTGCTTAGTTTCATCCCATATGCCTTCAGATTTGCATTTCATTCTCCTATCCTTTGCTGAAGTTCTAGCTCAGTCTGCCTGTACTGCCACATCGTCTGCATACAGCAGCTTTGTTGATCTGTCCCCCCCAACCTGTTTGCTAATATAGTCCATCACCAGTATGAACAGCAGTGGGCTCAGAGCTGAAGCTTGGTGTACACCCACTCCCACTGGCTACCCCTCTGTGAGGACGAACACTGTTCGTACTTGAGTCACTGGGTCCTTGTACATAGCCTGCACTAATTCTACCAATGTTTCTGCAGCTTCAAACCACTGCAGTACTGTCCAGATCAGCTTTTGTGGGACCTTGTCATATGCTTCTTCCAAGTCTAGGAATGCCCAGTTGGACTGTCTCATCTGTAGCTTCTTCTCAAGTTTCTGTCTCAATGCAAACATTGGGCCAATTGTGCTGCATCCTGATCTGAATCCGATCTGCTCATCTCCCATCTTACATTCTATATTCTGCGTATCCATTTATCAGTCACCCTCTCCAGAACTGTCCTGCAATGTGGTAGAAGTTTAATGGCTCTGTACTGCCCACAGTTGTGGATGTCCCCTTTTATTCTTGTACCCTGCCACGAGTATACTTAATTTCCTGTCATCTGGGATATGCTTTTCTCTCCACACTGCTATTAGTACCCTTAGGAGCCATTTCTCCCCTATCTCACCCAGCATCTTATCATATCTGCTGTAATGTCATCTGAGCCTGCTGCTTTCCCTGACTTCATCTTCCTTAGTGCTGTTCTTACTTCTTCTAAGGTGGGCTCCTCTTCTCTCATTGTAGGCTGTTTATGTCCTGTGGACTGGTGAGCAGGTTGTTGTTGGCATCCCTTATGAAGGGTGTCTGACTATCTTCTTTATCTTTCTGTCTTTGCCTTGCAACCAGATATAGTTTCTTTGTGCCTTTTACTGAGTCACTTTCCAGAAGTTGGTAGAGTGCCTCTGATGCCCTTTGCTATTGCAACTTCTTTCTTGGCTTCTTTGTTAGCTAACCAGTAGTCCTTCCTAGCCTGACCAGTCTTTTCTGTCTCTCACTTCTTCCTTTCTTTTGATGACTTCCTGGACATTCCACTACCAGCTTTCCTTCTGTACCTTATTTGCATACCTGGCTCGGCCATATATCTTTTCTGTTGTCCTAACACATGCTGTTTTTAGGCGCTCCCACTCTTCTTCATCTCTATTTCCTCCTCCTCTTGGGGTGCTAGAGCCCTGAATAATTCTTTGAACTGCTGTACTTTTCTCTCCAGTCAACTTCCAGGTCTTCAGCTTGGTCTCTGTTGGCCTTAGAGCCTTCTCTGACCACTGCTTGCAGCTGATTGTGGCAACTAATGGTTTATGCTGCGGGCTGACTGTTTTACTGGGGATGACTTTGCAATCATGGAGTCTACCCCATTGCCTTTTCCTTACTAGGAGAAAGTCTACCTGAGTTGCATGTTGGCTAATCTTGTATGTGATCTTGTGACTGTCTCTCTTTCTGAACCATGTGTTGGCTACTATCAAGCCATTTGCCAGAAGGATGTCTAGAATGGTTTCTTCTTTATTCCTATTGCCCAACCCATGTGGACCCAGGCAGTCCTCATATCCTGTTCTGTCTGTCCCAATATGTGCATTCAAGTCACCCATTAGCAGCACCAATTCATGTTGCCCTGCTTTATCTAGTAGGTCCTGCAACTGCTGTCTGAATGCACTCTTTTCCTCACTATCATAATCCTGCTGTGGGGCACAGGCTTAGATTATGAATACTGCCCTATCATTACACTGGAGTTTGATTGCCATGAGTCTATCATTAATTCTGATGATATCCCTCACTGCCTTCTGGAGCCTCTCTCTCACCACAATTCCTACACCATTTCTAGCCCATCCCCCACCTGAGTAGTAGTCTGGATCCCAAGCCAAGTGGCTTTGCTGCACTGCCCTTCCATCTCATTTCTTGGATACATAGGATGTCCAGCCTCCTTCGTATCATCATGTCATCTACTTCCAAGCTGCATCCTTGTCAGTGAACCTACATTAAGCATCGCAATTCTCATTTCATGTTTGGCAGGTTGGTTGGTTTTACGTCCAGCTTTCACTCAACAGAGCTGTTATGCCAGGTAACCCAGGCTGGGCAACTAGATGCCAGCCAGCCAGTAGCTTATTGACCCAAGGCTGCTGGACTTTATGGCAGGCACACTAGCCAATAGGGGCACATATACCCCTCCCACCATTAGCAAGGGTCCCTGGCATGGGTCAGAGTAGGGCAGGTCCTCAACCCACTTATCACCGGTAACTACCCATGCCCATTTTTGGTGACATTAGGCAACATGACCAAATCACCTAGAGCCATATTTTATGCCATCTAGTGGCTAGCCCTGCTGCAGTGCGCAGTCTGTGATCCATGTTCTATTTGGAGGATACTGCGCACCACAGTAGATGTCCAAAGCGGTCGGTCTGTACAATTCTTCCCCCTATGAGGCACCATGTAGAGTCTGTGCTGCTGCCCACAGCTCCATTCATTAGTGAGTTTGAGATGGAAACACTCGGCATGTTTTTGGAAATGGGAGAAACCCCATGGAGACACAAGGAGAACATGCAAACTCCAAACAGGCATTGGTCGGAGGTCAGGATCAAACCTTGTGCATGGGAGGTGAAGACCTTAACCATTAAGCCATCTGATGTCTCTAAGTACAGCCTCGTGACAGTCCATTAAACACATACTCTTAGCTTTAAAATAACTTTCCTGAAGTAGAATGCATTAAAAATAAACCTATAGAATGGAAGTTTTTCCCTCCAGAGGGAACTTATCTGCCCAGCAAAGGAACAGCACAAATGGACCGTAAATCCTCAAACACCTCAGAGGAGCATGCTGGTCATCGGCAGAAAAGCTCTGAAGGGCTTGGCACCCAAACTCTTCCTTTAGTCAGCTCAGTTCAAGCTGCCAGCCAGTTTGTATGGAATGTGTTTTGAAACTTCTGAAGCTGGCCAGCTGTTATATCCGTGGCATATAACAGTATAACTAAGACTACTGCAGCAGTGAAAAATGACAAACATGTGCAGATAGATGCTCAGGTACTGGAGGGGTCAGCTAGGGGTGAGTGGTTGGGAAGAAGATAACAATTGTCAGCTGTCCCGTTCCCGGAGGTAAGGAGTTAATGCCTGCAGTCAAGCATTCTTTGGAAATATTGGCAGTGCTGTAATCCTGTGGCAGATTACCACTGAACTCTGCATTAATTTGGGGGGGGGGGTGCTGGAAATGACTAATGCTGTATGCAGAGGTGCAGATGATGTCCACTTTTTTGTGTAGTTTGGTTATAGAATATTCCCTGGTGTGCAGAACAGTGTGCTGTGTACTACACTCCAGCTTCCATTTTCCTGAGGGATAGAATGAGAGAGACTAAGGTAAGGAGCAGCTGGGGCAGATTCAAGTACCGCATGGCAAGCTCAAGGGCATGTTAAAGGGAAGAAAAATAAAAATAAAAGTATAAGCAGGAAGTAAAATGGAGATAGATTGACTGACTTAAGAAAATGCTTTTCCTGATTGAGTCTGAGTTGGTAATTCATTTAAAAAGGGAATGGTGTGACGTTGCCTGAGACAGTAATGAGGACAGACAGTTAAAGACAGACTCTGGACCATTCATACTTTACAGACCTTAGGTTCTCTGTTTGTGTATCCACAGATTTATAAGACACGCACTCCATGTATGCAGTGAAACATCCATGTAAATAGGTAGGAAAGAGTGGAAGAAGAGGAGAAATTTGACTTTGGTATGGGAAGCAATGAGGAGAAATTCAAGTGGTAGAAAACTAATGAAGGCCCTTAACAGGGTGGAGAAGAGCAAACCAGTATATGAGAAGTATGCACAGAAATGGTAGTAGTTATCCTTAAAGAATAGTGTGAAGACAGAAGTAAACATTTTATTTCCATGAAGATGCCTGGAATTGCTTCAGCTTTACTGTAAAATTGAATCTCTGTTTTGAGAGATGGCCTACCCATGTGCTGAACAGGAGCACACACCTTCCTGCTATTTCCTGTCATTGAGTGGCTTCTCACCAGAATGTCTTTAAGACGCCTTCTTTGATAGGATTTTATCCTTATTGCCTCACACTAGCAGATTTAACTTTGATGCCTACTTCTGTCACAATAATACTAAGGATTTCTTGATTTGTTTTTCTTGTGTTTTTTTTGACTCACAAATGAAGTGCTGTCCAGTACCACACTGTGACATCCCTTTATCTCTACCAATGGCTACCCAAGTCACATTGCCCGGTGACATTTCTTACAGGCATGTACATGAGGATTTAGATGACCTAAGAACTCTGTTATAGTAGCTTGCTCAGAAACTCATACTATGCAAGTTAATACTGAGTAAATCAAGCCCAGGACTGTACTTTGCTATGCTGCCATACATTTGCATAAATTGCTATTTTATGGCTAAATTATTTATATTTTTTATTTACTGGTAAGCTGATAGCATTGTTACACTCACACACACACACACACACACACACACACACACACACACACACACACACACACACACACACACACACACACACACACAATACTTAAGTGGCACTGTAACATGCAAGCTGGAAAAAAAGATTAACTGTTCTTGCAGACTGCCAAATGTTTCCAGAAATATGCCAATAAAATTATTAAATCTGGGGTGCCAAATGTTCATCAATATATCTTGCATCTTTTATAGGGCTACTATTGCTTCATATTTGTGATCAGGCATAATCCTACTTGTAGAAGAATAGTGGCATGGATGCTTGTCTTGTGGTTAGTCACTGGTAAAAGACTATTTGTCCATGTCCAGCAGTGATCCAGAAACATTAAGGCACTTATTCAAAGTTGCCCTAATGCAGTTACAGCAAGTTCTAATTAGCTGTTATCTTCTACACATAACAAAGTCATTTACAACATTTTTGTGGAACTTCTTTTGCTATATAGGCACCCTTTACGTTGGGTAATTGTATGTGTGAATTGCTATGTTTGGTTGAACACAGGTAGTCTTTAATTCAGGTAAGCACCCTGGTCCATTTTACTAAAAGCTGCAATTTAATTTTGGATCACACCAGCTCACACCTATAACCAAGACAAAAAAATAAAAAGCATTTGACAGTATCCCACATTAATGGATAATAGTGCTTAAAAATGCATAACATAGACCCTAAACTAACAGATTACATCACAGCAACCATGAAACAGTTGCACACCACTTTGCAGTTAAGCTATGATAAAGGGCAAATTATTATTCCAGGGATAAAAATCCAAAGGGGGATATTCTAGGGTGACTCTGTCACCATTGTTCTTTTGCCTTGCCCTTAGCCCATTAAATGTCTACTCAACAGATTAGGCCATGGCTATAAATTGGCTCCCAGAAAGCAACAAATTGTAAAGACTTCTCATTTTCTCTTTGCCAGTGATTTAAAACTGTCTAGCTCATCAGATGAGGAACTGAAAGTACAATTGCAAGTATCAAAACTTTTTCAGATGGTATAAGAATGTCATTTGGTCTTGATAAATGTGCAAAAGCAACATTTAAAGCAGGGAAGCTGCAGCACCAAGAAAATATCAGTCTGTAACAGGAATGTGATATAAAGGAACTTGAGAAAGAGGGAGTATATTATTTGGGAACTGATGAAGGATCAACAATAAAACATGAACAAATATGAATAAAACTTGGTAAGGAATATTTTAGAAGTCTTAAATTAATCCTGAAAACAGAGTTGACGTCTAGGAACAAAATTCAAATTGTAAATCAATTTGCTCTTCCTGTTTTAACTTATAGTTTTGGAGTGATTGACTGGCCCCAAAAGGTGTTGGCTAAATTAGGAAAACAAGGATGCTTCATGCTCATCAAATTATTTATAAAAATCAGTGCATACCAAGATTGTATCTTCTCCATTCCGAAGGAGGTATGGGTCTCCTTGAAACAATTACATGTATAGATCTGCAATCGTGGGACTGCATGCATACAGTATCTACTGACCTCATAAGACCCAAGCATAGTGAAAGTTTTGAAATATGAGAATAAATCTAAGATGACTTCCCTTCTTAGTCTAGCAGAAGCATGTCGGCATCAAGCAGGAATGTAAATCAAACTGTGTTTCTGCAAGAAAAACAAAAAAACAAAAAAATAATCCTTGTTTTCCCGCCTTTCTCGACTAGTTTAGTCCAGTATACAGGCATTGCTGTATTCTGGGCTGTGGTGTAGTTCCTGTGTTGTCCATTACCTTACTTGGATAGAAGGAAGTTTCTTTGCTCACCAGTGGGAGTGGGGAGCCTTGAGCAGCCTACCTGTCCTTGGGGGAAGTGACCTCAGCACAAGAAGCTGTAGTAATTGGTTGTTTGGGACCATTCCTAGCTCTTTTGTAGTTCACTGCTTAAAATCCACCTCTGGGCATTTTTTCTGGCTATACTGCTCAGACAAGCTCCATGTGGGTTTACAGAGTGGTCCTAGCAGCAAGGAACTCGAAAAAGTGACTACCTTCTGGATTTAAGTATCTTTGCTTTTTTTCCACTGGAAATAGCTTCTGTTGCTTACTTTGAACTAGCCTGAACTGTTTTTTACTGATTACTGCATTTATTTTAAAATGTGCACTTAAAGTTACATTTAGTCGAATTTAATCGAAAGTTTGCTTGTTTGTTTGTTTAATTTAACTGTGGAGGCTGCCCACTAAAGTGTGCTAACCTGTGTAACTAATTTATCACTGTCTCTGCATTTTCTGTGTGTTTCTACAAGAAAAACAAAAAAATAATCCTTGTTTTCCCGCCTTTCTCGACTAGTTTAGACCAGTATACAGGCATTGCTGTATTCTGGGCTGTGGTGTAGTTCCTGTGTTGTCCATTACCTTACTTGGATAGAAGGAAGTTTCTTTGCTCACCAGTGGGAGTGGGGAGCCTTGAGCAGCCTACCTGTCCTTGGGGGAAGTGACCTCAGCACAAGAAGCTGTAGTAATTGGTTGTTTGGGACCATTCCTAGCTCTTTTGTAGTTCACTGCTTAAAATCCACGTTTGCACGGCCTTGCGCATATGCCGGTTAAACAAGGTTAAACTTTTTCTGGCTCCGCCAAGTCTGCTGTTCAATTTTTCCCTTAGAACTGTTCTACTTGCAATCTAAACAGCCTATACTCTATCTGAAAAGCTCAGCACTTGCTCCTAAAGCATTTTTTACACAGGTAAAGCACTCTTAAACAAAAGAAAGTACTTCATTCACCTAAATTCTGTTGAGTACCCATTTCCCTATAGGTCCTTTCTGACTCAGTTACACAGAAATCTTTTTCACTATTTCTAGCATGTCGAAGAGTCAGTTGCTGGCGTCCTCTCCTGTTCAGCTGGTGAATCTGGAAATCTTGAGGCAATGTTACAATTGCCTCATGTACACAGACAACCCTCTCCTCCTCCCAACAAATACAAATATAGGCGAGAGATGCAACTATATAGCCAAACTGGAGGCTGAGCTCTCTCAATTCAGTACTGGCAAGACCAGTCAGGAGGAGAAGGTAACCACGCACACCACAAACCCAGTCTCACATAGAACTATCACAACTGCAAACCAAATACATAAACACACAAAAACATACTCGGAGGCGCTGATTAAAAATCTACCAAAACAACAGAGACCTCCAAAGCAGACACCCAAGCAACCACCACCTCAAGACATAGCACATGCAACACATAGTTCACAAAGTCAGTGTGCTAAACAGTCACAGCCCTTAAGGCAAAACAACATGCCAGACACACTTGTAATAGGTGACTCCATAGTCAGACACACTGACGTCCCGCTCACCAGACTGAACAAGGAAAAGGTCACAGTAAGCTGCCTGTCAGGAGCTAGAATCCGCCACATAACACAAGCACTCAGGTCACTCCACAGCAAGTACAAATATGACTCAGTCATTGTACATGCCGGCGTGAACAACCTGAGACGTACCTCCCTGGACTACATGAAAAGAGACATAGAGGAGCTCTCTGATTATGTAGCCCAGGCCGGTATGACCCTGACTTTGAGCAGCATCTTACCCTCGCCAAGAATGATGCCACAGTACAAAGACAAAATGATCAGTTTTAACAATTGGCTTAATTACTGGTGTCATTCTAAGGGGATCCAATGTCTGTCTGCTTGGGATGACATGCTTGACAAGCCACGCTGCTTCGCAAGGGATGGCTTGCACTTGTCACCCCTGGGCTTCCGGATATTGTCCAAGGCTCTTGTCACCCCCATAGTGCCTTTTTTAGGCAAGGCTCAAATGACAAACCTTCCTCCCTAGAAAACACAAGTGGAAAAAAACTAAGGGTAATGCTGCTCAATGCCAGAAGTCTAAACCTCAAGATGCACGCCCTTGAAGCCCTCCTCAGTATGGAGAACATCGATGTCTGTGCAGTGACTGAAACCTGGTTCAAGGCTCCTGAGAGCACCCCAGCACTATCAGGTGTTACCTCATATCATGCTTTCCGGCCCCAAAACTTGGACTGAACCACAAAAGGAGGGGGAGTATCCATTTTCATCAAAGATACCCACACCTCCAGGTTAGTGGCAATGCACGAAGCATCGGAGACTATCCAGGTGCAACTAACCATAGGCAAAACTGCCTTACAGTTTGTAGCATGCTACAGACCACCCTCTCAAACTCAGGAACCCCACACAGCCTTCCTGAAGACACTGGAGAGTATGAATGTCTCTCCAAATACCATCATTTTGGGAGACTTCAACTACCCAAACATAGACTGGGAACATTACTCAAGCCCCAACACCCTAGCCCAAAGGTTCCTAGAATTCATAAACTCAAATGCAATGGAACAACTAGTCACCATTCCCACAAGAGGAGACAATATACTAGACCTGATCATCACAAACATGGGGACAAAATGCTCCACACTCAAGTATATCCCTCTTTGGTAAGATCAGACCATAAATTAATCTCACTGGAAATCCACATCCTGCCCCCACCCCTGCACAAAAGACCACAGTGAAGAACTTCTCAAAAGCAAACTTCACACTTCTTAAGACTGAAGTGGTATCCTTCAAGGCCCCTGGGCCAGTGGAAACCACAACCCACACTGCTGAATCCTTTGCAAATGCCTTCTATGGGCACCTTCAAGAATGCATGGATCATGCAATCCCAAATAAAACCAAGACCCATTCCCCAAAGGCAGGCGCCGGTCTGGTGGACCCCAGCCATAAACAAACTTTACAACAGGAGGAGGAAGCTACTACATGACAGAGCAAAATCCCTAAAAGGGAAGGCACCTCTGATCAGTACTAGCAAAAAACTACGATCACTCATAAAATCATCCAAGGCCAACTTTGAGAGAAAAATCGCAAAAGACACAAAAGACAATCACAAGGCCTTCTTTAGCTATGTTAGAAACCTGGGTGGAAACTCCCAGATATGCTCAGAGTTAGTCCAAAATGACACAAAATACACTGAACCCACTGAAATTGCCAACATTCTGGCAGACAGGTTCAGTGCAAATTTCTCCTCCCCTCCCCCCCAAAAGGAGAAATAACTATCCCAGCAGAGTGTAGCCTCCCTAACATCTCAGATGCCCAAGTGAGAGCTGCCCTCTCTAAAGCTAAAAACACAGCATCAATGGGACCGGATGGTGTCCTGGGCTGTGTGCTACATGAACTCCAAGAGGAACTAAACCCACACATAAGGTTGCTGTTTAATCTTAGCTTTACTACAGGATACGTACCCAAAGAGTGGCGTACAGCAACAGTGGTCCCACTTCACAAAGGTGGTGCTTCTACGGACCCTGGAAATTACCGCCCCATAAGCTTGACGAGCCTGGTCTGCAAAGCTATGGAGAGGATCATTATGGAACTCATAAACAAAGACATTGGGGACCTACAGACATTGGATCCTACCCAATTTGGCTTTGTCAAGGGCAGATCCTGCCTTTTGAACTTGGTCGACTTTTTTGAAACAGTCACTAAGGCCATTGATGAGGGTAAGGCAGTTCACACAGCCTACCTTGACCTTGCAAAAGCCTTTGACACAATACCCCACTCGGGCATCATAGACAAACTCACCAGCTTAAATGTAAACCCATATGTCACAAGATGGGTTGCAAACTGGCTCAAGGACAGAACCCACAGGGTCAGAGTTGCTGGAGCTATGTCAGACTCTAAGCCAGTCACAAGCGGTGTCCCACAGGGCTCAGTCCTGGGACCCCTCTTGTTCGGCATTTATTTTTCCGAGGTACAGGCAAACATAGGAGGATTGTGGCTGACAACGTTCGCAGATGACTGCAAACTGGGCACCATAATTGATACTCCAGCGGACACAAACATCCTTCAGAGAGGCCTCAGAAATTGATAATTGGTGCCAGAGCCATGGCCTTAAGCTGAACGCCAAAAAATGTATAGTCATACCCTTTGGGAAAAACAAGGTACTGACAAATTACCACATAGGTGGTAATCCATTAAGTACGGAAGAGGTAATCAGGGACCTAGGGACCCAGGTTGACAGTAACCTCTCATTTGACACTCACATTGCCAAAGTGGTTAGGAAGACCTTCTATATTGCCCACCTTATCATGAAGGGTTTCACATCTAGATCAAGAGAGGTCATTGTGCCCCTGTACTCTTCTCTTATCAGGCCAATGATTGAGTACAATGCCCGATTTGGGATGTATCTCACCCGACACGTGCAGCAGTTGGAAAGACCCCAAAAGTTCCTCACCAAGAGGATAAAGGGTCTTAAACATATGTCATATGCTGCCCGACTAAAAAATCTCCAGCTCTATTCAGTCGCATACCGCCTACTCAGAGGTGATCTGTGCCTGACGTACAAGGCCATGTCCAATCCGGAATTAATGGACATGCTCCACCTTAGAAAATCCAAATCCATCAGAGCCACGAGAACAAGAGACTTAAACCTCAACACAGAAATAAATGGGACGTGCTGGAGGGACAGATTCATAACCCAGAGGCTCCCTACACTCTGGAACAGAATCCCAGTCCATGTTAGGCAGAGCCCCTCACTGACTCTATTCAAGAGAAATCTCGACGAGTGGATGGAAGATCGTAGGTTTACCCCGGGGGTCATCTCTGTGTCACTACTAGACAGAGGCACAGTAAACTAAACCCTAAAAGGGCATAGTATTCTCATCCTAAGGGGTGGTGAAAGCCACACACACTCTGGCTAGGCTTATAAATGCCCTCGGGCAGATAGCCTAGTACAAACCTATGAACCTATGAACCTAAGAAGTAGATAAAAATCAGGCAGCAACTGTATGTGCCAAAAAAAACCCCAAAAAACAAAAAGAATATCACGTGAAGGATCAGATGAGAAGGCAAGAAATGTGGAAAAAATATAAATATAGCTGCAAGTATAGAAAACTCCTGGAAGAATCTTATGTTGATCAGGACCGAATGCAAGAGTGATTAAGGAGAGGCTAATGCAAACCAAAAGATAAAAGGTTAATGTTGGCGGCACAAGATAGTGGGCTATGTACATGTTGGTTTACAAAGTCCATTGAACATGTGGGAGAAACAGACAAATGCAGGTTGTGTAGAACAGAGTTGGAAACAGTTGCTCACCTTTTTGCTGATTGTGATATACTTATGGCAGAAGGACTGTATACTGAAAGGCATAATAATGTGGCAAAACTGTTGCACTGGGGATTGTGCAAACATATTATTGAAGTAGCTGAAAAACAGTGGAAACATGAGCCACAAAGCATCATAGAAAATGATGATCTACATCACATGGGGTCACCTGTTACCAACAGTTCAAAAGATAGATGTGAGAAAACTAGATATAGTGGTCCAAGAAAGTAGCATTGATCATTGAAATCGCTACACCCAGTGACTGCAGTGTCTTGTGTACAGAGACAAAGTAATAAAATATCACGATTTGCAGGTAGAAAGAAGAGCAATGTGGAAGAAAGATACCCTGACAGTACCAATAGTAGTAGCAGCAACAGGTCTTATAAAAAAGAATTTACAGTCATATTTAGATACATTATAGCTACATGTAACTCCATACGAATTGCAGAAGGAGTCATCACTGGGTACATTGTGGGTGCTGCGAAGAGCACTTCTGGCTGATATCAAAGACTGAAACAATACTAATTTTATGAACGTTAAATCATACTTTGACTTAGGAGTGGGGTCCATTCCTGTCATGGTGTTAGAAACTCAGTGATTTGAAGAAATAAAAAAAAAGACTAAGAGAAACAAATATGCACTTTACTGTTTCATTTCACTTCTTGTGGTTTTAATTAAAACTTATTAGCATTACCATACTTTCTTATATTTTATTTACACCTGATCTAGTAGAATCATTGCATCCAGTCTGTAATGTTATCACTGTGTGCCATGCTGCTACCTATGGTCCCTGCCGTAAATAACAATAAGGAGAAGAACGCAAGTACAGAGCTGTGTCTGGGCCTTAAAGAACACGGTACTTCACTATGCAGTCATCATTATAGAATGTAGCTTCTTATGTGAAAGATACCAACACAGAAGAACCGATATGCAAAATTGTTAGAATTATTTATTAATGGCCATCAAAATTTCTTCCACAGTGCCCCTCAAACGGTCTCAAAAAATTTTTTTTTTCTGAGTTAATCTCAGCTCAGAGGATTAGATGGGTTTTCAGCAGAGACCAGAGTAAGCCATTTTTCCATGCTGTCTTAAGCTGACAGGGTGGAGTGGTAGCTGGTAACTACCAGGATATTTAGCTGCTGTCTTCCAGGCTCAGCTTGTTGAAGAGGTATTCACCTAGGCCAGAATCTTTTCCAGTGGAAATAACAGTTGACTGTCTTAACAAGCCTGGAAGTTGCCCATAAAGTTTATATTTTTACTAATAAATGTGTTAAAAGTCTGGGAGCACTGTGTTGCTTGAGGAAATACTGTGTTTTTTTTTTTAAATCGTGTCCTCTTTATTTGTAACAACAACTTGTTGCAATAGTTAGACTACTTACAATAAAAAAAAATTTTTTTTTCACTTAATATACTTTTGGTGCAGCGGTTAGCATTGTCACCTCACAGCAAGAGGTTCTCCCATTCGATTCTCAGCTGGAGCGCCTTCTGTGTGGACTCTGCATCTCCTCCCCGTGGTCGAGTGACATCTAAAGACATGCAGGTAGGTGTTTACATGAATGCGTGTGCCTTCTTTGAAGGTTGGGTGTCGGGCTGGCAACTCGGCACCATAAAAATCCACTGCCAATCATCAGCGAACCGGAGTTCCGCTGTGGCGACCCCTAACCGGGAAAAGCCGAAAGACTTAAATTAAGATAATTTTATATCATCAAATACCAAGTAACAAAATAATAATTAGTATTAGAACAAAAACACTTGGAGGCTGAAATATACACACACACATAAAGCTGCACTACACAATTGATACAAAAAAGGCTCTAATTGAGTAATATCTGGAAGCTATCAATAAGGATGAAGGTACCACCCTATCAGATGTTCAGCACTCAGATTTGAATATCAACCCAGAACCCATTCCCCAGTATAGCAAAACTAAGGGGGAAAACAGAAAGAAATCAAATTAAACTAGTGAGGTTGGTAAAACTGAAACAAAAAAAGACCTAGCACAGCAGTAAATGACAATTTCACAGTCATGCCCCCTCCTGGGAGGGTAAACTTCTAAACATACTAGATACATTTGCTACTTGATGCACAAAAGAAAACAAAAATATGCCATGAATTCTTTACATACAAAAAGTAATGATTTCATAAGTAAAGATAACATAAATTCATGTGTGTACCACTATTCTGTCACACAAATTGCTTGTCTCTTTTACCTAAACTAGCCTTAGAAAGATTGTAAAATTTAAAGTTGGATTAACATAGAGTTTTGTTCCATCAATCAGTGCCGTCAAAAGTTTGTGGTTCATCAGTCAATGAGGTAATGCAGCTCTAATTGCAACCATTTCAAATATTGAGACCACTTGGAGTGAGTCCTGAAACATGGATTTTGAATGGCCGACAAATGAACTTACATATATTAAATTCTGGAGCACCATTTCCAAGAATATTCCCATTTCTCCAAGGTATGGTGATCCCAGAGTTGGTATGTATAAGTTTGGGGGGGGGGCTTGCCCCCACATTGTGGGGTGCAGGAGGGCTTGCACTCCTGCAAAAAGATGTTTAAAAAAGAAGAGATGCTTGAGACTTGCTTTTCTGCTGCAGTTTTTTTTCTGTGTGGCAGCACACAGCATTTCAAGTGTCAACATTTCAATAGGGACCCATTCTAATGTACTCTACTCTCCTTACTATAGTTGATGGAAAGAAACATCTGCCACTTGTTAAGAAATAGTGACTTTGGACAAACATTTCTTATGCTTCTTGGATGTCCATTTAGGTAGTATATTGAGAATTCATCTTTCAACTCCCCATGTATCGTGATAGCAAACCACGCATCTGTCACAGACTTAATAACATCCCAGAAAAAACATATTTCCCCAAAATCCTATATCATGTTCTGTATATCTGCTTCTCTGCCTTTACATATTGGGCATGGATTGGAAAGGCTGGTATAGAAATAAATGACCTACAAAGAAGTGTGAGAAATATTATGACAGTGTAAAATGGAAGGACTTAAGTTTTGAAGCACGGCTGTCACCAGTGGCACATTTTCCATATTTTAGTAAACATTCAGTGGGTATATAGAGTTCTTGTTCGAAATAAAAACAATAAGGTCTCATTGTGTATTTATGCAAAGTAATGTGATATAAGATGTCGATTAAGACCATTAAAAGTATCTAACTGCTCTAAACACTGCATTTCTAAGTTTTTTTTGAATGGGAAGTCGGTGAGCTATTACTGCATGGAGGTCATTATTAGTTGTGCTGTAACAACCTGCAGGGTCATTATTAGTTGGGCTATTATAGCATGGGGGTCATTATTAGTGGTCTATATTAGAACATCAAATATTTAACAGTTCGAATCACTAAAGGTCGACCTTTAGTGATCGAACTGGTAAAACATCGAATGTTCAGAAAAAAAACTAAAAAAAACAAAAAAAAACTGTGTAGGCAGGGGGGACAAGCCCCCCTGCACTCCCCACACCCCCCACTACTTAAATATACCAACTCCAAGACCACACATTGAAGTAAACGGAAATCTCCCCTTATGGAGATTTCCGTTTACTTGTTCGATGTTCTGCATTTTTGCTATTCTCATGTCAACAATGTCAGATTCGACATTGTCAGCTTTAGGGAATTTAGTATAGACCCGTTATTCGTTATGCTATAGCAAAATACAAGGTAATTATTAGTTGTGCTATTACATATGGAGTCATTGTTAGTTGTGCAATTACAGCATGCAGGGTCATTATTAGTTGTGCTATAACAGCCTGTGGGGTCATTATTAGTTGTGCAGTTACAGCATGCAGGGTCATTATTAGTTGTGCTATAATGGCATGTGGGGTCATTATTAGTTGTGCTATAATAGCATGTGGGTTCATTATTAGTTGTGCTATTACAACATGTCACTCATCTGGTCAGGATAAAACAGACAAATATTTGTGGGTTCTTTTTAAACACATCAGGATTGAGGCTTGGCAACTTTAACTTAGGTAAACTTATAAACAAACTGTCTATCTCACTCGCATGCTCACACTCTGGCTTCACTCTCTAAATGGCACTAAAGCTAGCACATGCTTGCTATTTATATGCATGTGATGTCCTTGGAAATGCTTCTTAAAGGTATGAAGCGCACACACTATAGTCAGGCATTATTGATCACATTAATTGACATGCAATTGAGACAAAATAATTCTTTGACATGCAATTATACAGAACTATATATATATATATATATATATATAAAATTTATGTCCAGGCTGCTGTGTATTTCACACTGGGCCTGGAAATATGACCAAATCGTGTGACATAGAAAGTACAATTAGGTCTAGCAACCGGGAGGGTCTCTGCTGAATGTTCAACTTTGGGGACATCAGGAACATTATCAGGAATGGAAGTAGGAGTTAAGACATGTTCTGCAACAAAAACATTGTCTGGGTTGGTCTGAGATCTAGTGTCTCTATCACAGGAACAATACTGCGGTATCGATTCTGGTACAGGAAGAAGATGTCTGCGATTTCTCCTGTACTCCACACCCTCAGATTTCACAAAGTAGAATCTTGGCTCAACACAAATACTTGTTACTTGACCAATCCAGTTGAAACCTTTTACTGTTTGTATCCCCACTCACTCTCATTTTAATGGACAAAGAAATCTGCTTGATTTATCATAGCTGAACTTCTGGAAAGAATGCTTTCTGAATAGTTGGGCTTTGATTGTTCTGTTTTTAGCTTTAGGGCTCAACAAACTGGAACTGATAGGAAATGTTGTTCTGGTTTGTCTAGATGGAAGTCTCTGAGCAGGCGAGCCAAGTATATTGTCCCTGGATGTGTTTCTGAGATTGAGTACATTCAAAAAGACATACGTATTATCATGCTTTGACTTCTCTAGTAATTGCTTTGCACTCTGTACAGAATGTTCAGTTAGTCCATCTGACTGTGGGTATTCAGGACTACTAGTAACATGTACAAAGTCCCATTCTTTTGCAAATGTCTGAAATAACTGACTGGTAAAATGGGTACCATTGTCTGAGATAAGCTTCTGTAGACATCCATGGACTGGTTATAATAGCAGTGGACAATTAGGTTAGGTAGTAAATCAATCTCAAACCAGTTCAAATAAGAGTCTGCCAACACTAAGTAATGCTGATTGTTCCACTTGAATATATCAATGGCTACTGTTGACCAAGGTAGTTCAGGACCTTGACTTGGCTGAAGTTCTTTTTGCAAATGTGGTTTAGTACTATTGCATAATGAGCAAGAAGAAAGTACTTTATCAATGTCTTCTTCAAGAGAAGGCCAAAATACTAGTCCTGCTGCCCTTCTTTTGGTAGATTTGGAAACCTGGGTGACCACGATGCAAAATCTGGATATATTCACATTGTAAGGAAGCAGGAACAACAATTTTTGGACCTTATAATGCCATCTTCCATCAACATCACATCTCTGTAAGGAAAATAAGTTTGCACTTCACGTGGTACACTAGATTGCTTTGACGGCCATCCAATATTGATGAAGTGGTTGAGCTTTTGCAAAACTGGATCAGTCTTTGTATGATCTCTCAGCTTATCAAGTCTTGTGGTAGAAAAATTACATACTTACATGACATCAAAGTCAAAATTCTCTGCATCAAGCTGTTCTGTTGTGTACTACTGGGTGATCTGCATAAGGTATCAGCAAGATAAAGAAGTTTGCCTTTTGTATAGACCATTTTGATGTTGTACTTTTGCAATTTGAGCATCATTCTTTGTAATATCACTGGAGCTGAATCAATAGGTTTCTTTAAAATAGTGACTAGAGGTTGATGATTAGTTTCAATCTGAATATCTTAACCATAAAATATAATCACGAAACTTTGAACATGTAAATATTATTGCCAAAAGTTCTTTCTCAATTTGAGCATATTGCATTTCAGTCTGGGTAAGAGTTCTGAATACATAGGCTACTGGCCTATCGTCTTGCTGAATAACTGTGCCAAGACCAAATTTTGAAGCATCACAGGAAAGAGTTACTGGTTTATTGACATCATAGTATCTTAATGTAGATTGTGTGCCAATTTTCTGCTTAAGGTCTTCAAATGCTCTCTGGTACTGTTCAGCCAAGACCATGTAACATTTTTGTGCATCAGTCCTCTCAAAGGTGCTGTCAACTCACTGAAGTCTGGTATAAACTTGCCTGAACAGGTGACCATACCAAGAAAATGTTGTAGAGCTTGAACATTATCTGGTGCTAGCATCTCAAGAATGGCTGCTTGCTTGGATGGGTTTGGTCTCAAGCCAGTGCTAGTAAACAAATGACCTACATATCTAACTTCTAATAGCCTGAATTTGCACTTCAGAGGATTGAGCTGCAAGTTCACTTCACGTGCTCTGTCTAGAATTCTCTTAAGGATTCTGTCATGCTCTGCTTAACCATTGCCTCCAACCAATAAATCATCTGCTATTATAGCACATGGATAACCTAAAAAGAACTGATTCCATTGCATACTGAAAGACTTCAATTGCAGAATTTATTCCAAATATATCACATACCTGTTTCACATCTTGACTATCCATCTTCTCGTCCATTCTTCTTCCCTCACTTCTATGATTCCTTTCATTTGTACAAACATTTGTACTTGAGGTGCCACACTCCTCATCTCGTTTCTTTCATTGGCAATTTATTGAGACTTGAACCTTCAGGAAAGACTACTGGAGGAATAACTCCTTGCATTGTTCAAGTATGCACCCACGACACATATTTCCACAAGTAATTAAAAATAAGCTTCTACGACAATCTAGGTTGAACACAGAGGATGGCAGATATGAGGAAAGAGTAATGAATACTATAAATGAATTAAAAATAAGGGCATATAAAGAGAAGAAATTTAATAATATCATTGTTAAGGCACAAAAGCAAAGGACAATACATGGAAAACCATATTTCAATAGGACTAATGGGAATGAATATGTATCCATGAGAAGGTTGGAATCATCAACTATGAGATGCACATTGACATATAGTCAAGATTTGAAACGGGTATGTGATATAATGAGAAAGAACTGGTGGATATTTTTGGCTGATGAGTCCATAAGATGAATTGTAGGGGATACACCAAGCTTTTGCTATAAAAACAGGATGAATTTGAAACAGTTGCTTTGTAAAGATAGGAATACACATACAAAGGACTTGTATATACAGAGGCATGCCATGTTTAAATGTGGCCACTGTACAGCCTTCCAATACACATCACAAGACCAATGTTTCCAACATCCTATAACACACAGATCATAGAAAATAGACATATGTTGATTGTGGAATGAAGAATTTTATATACATAATGATGTGTATGCAATGCACCAGTTTTTGTACAGGAAAAACAAACTGTCAGTTTAGAATTTGGATTCAAGTGCATATTAGAGACATAAAAAATAAAAACCCAGTAAATGCTCTGAGTAAACATATAACAAATCCTGAGCACTCCTTTTGGTTTATGGCATTACAAGTGGTGAACTCTAGCCAGAGAAGATGTAATTTTGAAAGAACTAACAGAATATGAAGAAACAAAATGGATAGCTGACTTGAGGGCAGATAAAGAACCGGGACTGAATAAAGTGCTACCACTGAAGCCAATTCTTTTGAGGCATTGCCTGAGAAGATAAATCTGATTGGGCACTCTCCTTCTTTCAATATAAGTGATTGGTGAGCTGATAAGTGAGAAGATAATGAATGGGAATGGACAAACTGCTGCTTGCAAGTGGAATTTTTAATAAGGCGTAGCCCTAAAGGTTGAACCTGATTGGATATTTCTCTTATTTAGTTACAATTATGATTGGATATGGACAAATCTGAAGAAGGCAAAAGCCGAAAGCGCTCATCTTGTGTTTTAACCTTATTTTAACCAATAAAATTCCGTTGTGGCATCACTTCTCATTTTACTCTTTGTTCAAATCTCTTGGGTCAATGCATATTCTGATTTTTGTCCAAGCCTTTTTTGTGAGCGGCTACCATGAACACCCATTCAGTAGGTTCTGTAACCGGAGATATTGCACCTTGCACCATTTTATCCAGCTGAGCTTTGACTTTATTCTGCATAGCTATTAGAACTTTTCTTGCTGGTGTGACCACTGGGCTGACCTCTGGGTCTAACTTCATAGAATACACAATTGGAAGTTTGCCTAACTTGTCATCAAAAACATAAGCATACTCTGAAAAAAATAGCATCACTAAAACTGGAACTGGGACGTGTTTATTTAATAAACTTCTTTGGTAAAAGAAAGCAGATTCATTTTCAAACTCTTAGACCCAATAATGACTGCACAGGTCTCCAGACTACATACAATAGTATACTATAACAGTTCTTTGCCAAATAACATGAAGGCACTACTGAGCCTTTGTTTTGAATTTCTTCACCTCCATAAGTAACGCGTTTCATACAACTGGCCACATTTAGTTGCTCACCAGCTCTCACCTTGGCAAATGTGTCTGCTGATGTAACATTACACTTTGAACCAGTGTCTACTTTGAGTTCGGTGGATGTACCATTGATTTGGACAGTACAAAACACTTCATTCTTTGCCAATAAATCTACTGCATCATTATTTTCACCAATTACTGATACACCATCTATGTAGAAAGTAGGGTTGCAGCTCTCTATATGATCAATTGCTTTTTTAAGTGACCTTTCTCTAAGTGTGTGAGGTTTACTTGATTTGCAAAACATTTGAAAATGGTTCCATTGTTTACACTTGTGGCATTGCTGACCAAATGCTAAGCATTGTTCTCTTTTAGACTCATGATCGGCACCATAATAAAGCTTGACTTGGGTTTTGCTGACTCACCCTTGTACTGCACTGAGCATGCCCTCTTTACTGAACTAGTCTTAGAACTTGCTGGAAGACTATGGATTTTACCTGTTACACCCACAGGGGTTACAGCTGCCATATGTTTCATGATGTCTACATTTGCTCTGGAGCCTGCTGAAACCATGCTCATCACTTGCAAGCATATTTGTATGTCGTTCTGTAATTTCATGGATCTGAAAAATCTCAGTAGCTTTGCTCAGCATTAAATCACTGTCACAAAGCAAAATCTTTCTCACTGCAGCATTATTAATACCACACACAAGCCTGTCCTTTATTTACTCATTCTTTAAATCACCAAACTTACACGTTTTAGCTTTTTTACTCAGGTCAGTAATATAAGCTGCAAAAATTTCTCCTGGCTTTTGATCTTTTTTTTTGTAAAACAGATGCCTTTCTAATGTAATATTTGTCTGGGAGTTGCACATTTCTCTGAATTTGTGTTTCAAACACTCTGGGTCTTCCCTTGATTCAGCCACTACAACAATACGACTGCTTTCCCCTTCACATTCATATACTGCTGATGCATACACAAATGAATGCTTTCTTTCAATAGCCACTGACCCAGCTAGGTTTAGCAAAATGAATGCCCTGGTGTGTGCATCTTGTCAGAATAAGCTGCTTATATAAGCATACTGTACTCTTGCTCAAATATTCTCCAATTCTCTGTAATCTGATCAAATACAAGTGGACCTGGTCTGTGAAATGCCTCTGCCATATTAATACATACCAGTGAAGGCTTTTGCAAGTGTGCATGAGCACACATCAATATACATATGCCAGTACTTCTAACTATGCTCAATAGCGCAACAAGCCTCTGAATAATTGAATTTTGCAAAATAAGTTTCCTGGGCACAGTAATACTCTTGAAATCACTGTAGTGTAAGAAATCACTGTAGTGTAAGAAATCACTTCTTATCCATGTAAGAAACATTTCAAAATAACTACACTTTGTGAATAAACAGTACACTGAAATTTTCCCACAATGGCTGTACTTTGCTAAATAACTCTGTACAGTGCAAGAAACACTCTGTAATGGCAGCACTCTGCGAATAGGTACACCCAGCACAAGAAGCTTTTTGAAATGCCTGTATTTTGACTGCACTTCACAAAATAGTTGCATTTTGCACACAATAAACTCTTCGGAATAAGTGCGCAGCAATAAACGTACAGTAATAAACATATACTGTAAGCACTTTTGCACACTTTGAGATACTTTAACTCTAGTAATGCCCTGAATAGCTTCAGTCAATGCAAAATAGTAGTTTATGGCAAAACACAGTTTTTTGCCAAAAAACATGCAGTTGCCTTGTTTTATTTATGCTTAATGTGCCCTTTTTCACTTTATTATGTTTGTTTTGTTCATTTAATCTCTCTTCATGCCCATTTAATTTTTTTCTTGTGCTCATTCTACTCTAAACATGCTAGTTTTACTTCAAAAATGCTCGTTTTGCAATTCTGGGGTAATTCTAAACCCCTTACATGCTTTTCTGATAATCATTTTATCAAATATCTTAATTTTGAACATTTTGTTTAATTGATAAACTTTTTATACTTTTAATTTGCTTAATAAATGTTTCTCTGCTATTAATATTTGCTTTGTGTTCTGTGCCCTTGTAATGCTCTGTTTTATCTTTTTAATAAAATAAATCATTTGTGCAAGTTTTCATTTTCTTCAGTCCATTTCTGGCTCTTTTTTGTACTCTGTTCACTCAGTTTACCTTCACTGTTAACTCTGCACCTCATAGCTCTGAAAATCAGTCTCTGGAATCCCGGTTCTGACACCATTTTGCTCGTCTGTTCAGGATAAAACAGACAAGACATTTGTGTGTTCTGTTTATGCAGCTTTATTATGTACAAACACATCAAAATTGAGGCATAGTAACCTTAACTTAGGTAAACTTATAAACTGTCTGTCTCACTCATACTTGCTCACACTCTGGCTACACTCTCAAAATGGCATTGAAGCTAGCACGTGTTTGCTATTTATATGCACATGTCCTTGGAAATGCTTCTTAAAGGTACAACACACATACCATTCTACACAACATATGGGGTCATTAGTTGTGCAATTAGAGCATACAGGGTCAAAATTATTTGTGCTATTACAGCATGTGGGATCATTATTAGTTGTGCTAGTACAGCATGTGGGGTCATTATTGGTTGTGCTATTATAACATGTGGGGTCATTATCGAGTTGTGCTATTATAGCATGTGGGGTCATTATTATCTGTGCCTTTGCAGTCTGTGGGGTCATTAGTTGTTACTAATTAAGCAAAGTAATTTTTTGGTGGTAAAAGTTTCCCTGTGAATCAGACAGGAGGAATCCTGCCTTCCATTAGTAATTCCCTGACTGAGCAGCCCACTGGATTTGACTCCTCTGACTGTGTTGTGGTAGAAATGCTACTTAGTAATGTGTTATATAAAGCAGGTTCGCCAATGTCCATTGTGTTTAACTTTACACCACATTTAGTTTTTTGAGAGGAGAGATACATTTTTCCCCATTGTTGTAGCAATTAACTATTTATATTTCCAGTGCAAGTCTAAATACAAATGTAACATGATTTGAAAGTCTTGTATACTTGAATAGGTTTAAAAGTTTTTCTTTTTGTCAATCAGACCAAATAATTAGAAAAAAAGGCTTTCTTCTCTGTGTTTGAAAATTGATTTTCAAGGGAATAAATCAGATATAGTTCTGTGAAACCTAAAAATTGGATTTGATTTGATTAGAAAGTTGGTATGGATTTTTACATACTTAATTTATTTTATTTTTTTTTTTTACTGGGAAAGATCAGCTGGGCAGCAACCTGTTTTCAGTGGAGGCCCAAGGAAATAATCTCCACAATTAAATAAATTTTGCTGAGAGATAAAACATCATACACACATAAGAAAACAGTATTTACAATGGTCATATGCAAAGTATGTACACAAGACATGAGAGCAATCAACTGAGTGCTGCAAGCTATACATGCTTCTGGTGGGGTCGAACATGCCCCATGTATTGGAAGAGAAAATAACTACAACAATGAAGCTAGAGCAAGAAAAATAATCTCAGATTGGTTAATACAAATTTAGTCCTATGCCTTAAGCAAGATCTAAGAGAAGAAATGGTTTAAAAAAAGATGGGGGACAGCATTTCATAAATCTTGCAATGCAAGTAGTAGTTCACAAGGCATAAGTAGTTTTGTAAAAAAGAGAAAAGAACAGATGGGTAGGGGAGGAGGTTTGTTAGTAATGGAATCTGGAAGGATGAGAAATGAAAGTGAGGTGTTGGGAGAGGATAATAAGACACTTCAATGGGGAGTTGAGCTGTGAATTATTCATGCATTTATAAATCTAGCCTAACTTGGGGATCTACATGATAATTTGTAATACATACTTTTGAGTCTAATTTAGGATGCATAGATGCATATCATAGTATCTATAAGATGTTATAAACAACTTAAAAAGTGAATATATGATAAAATGATACAGACCCACAAGAACTTTATTATACTCTAGTGCCTCAGCTAAGCCTTCAAAAGAGTTGTATGACAAACACATAAAAAACACAAACTTGTATACAAAAACTGAGCCAATGAACTAATTAAAACATTTCAAATAATTAATTTAAATACTTCCCATTCAGTGTGCCATACTTTAAAATAAAATATATACAGTCTGTTTATGTAAATTTATGTTTAAGTAAATTTTCACCAGATTTAGATATTTGCTCTAGAACTGTAGATTTTAATAATAAAACATTACTTTGATGAAACTGTAAAATGCATAACCATATGATTCTCAATTTTCTGATTTTTTTTCTATCCCTGATGTGTTCCTGCAATCTACATTTAAACTCTTACTCTCCCCAGTATAAAATAAGTTGCAAGAACATCTGAGGGCATAAATAATGCCCTCAGTCATGCATGAACATCTCCCTTTAGACTGGAACCATCATTATTTCTTTTTTTTCAAAAGAGCATACTATATATTTACAACTATAGCATGCACCACAAGGAAAAAATCATTCTAAAGAATCCCTCAGATACATACTAAGTTGAACTTTAGGGGGATACATAACTATGTACAAGCATATCTTCTATACCCCATCCATGTTTATAAGCTATTACAGGGGAATTAAGCATATTTCCATTTTTTTTTGTTTATCAAAAATTACCAATAATATCTAACCAAATCAACATATTAATAAATATATATTTAGTAACATCATATATTTCCTTTATTTTAATTTTAGAATCAATATTTCTATTATATAATTGAACTCAATTATTACCATCAATAACTTTCTGAAATGATTCCATCACTATTTCTTTCTCATAACCCTTTGTGGTGAACATATTAATAGTTTTTTGGGCTTCACTTAAGTCCATCTGTTCTCTACATACCCTGCAAAGATTCAACAATTCTCCATATGGCAATGAAGAAATCAAATGCGGAGGGTGGCAACTACTGCCATGTATATATTGTCCACCATCAGTTAGTTTTGAATGTACAGTTGTCTTTATTTTATCAATATCTAACCCATACAATTCTAAATCTAAAAAGGAAACCATTTTTCCTAGTAGTAAACCGTCAAATTTAAAATCAAATGTATTATTTTGTAAATCATTTCATTATCACCCCACAACAAATATTAAATTATCAGTTTATCTAAAATTAATTACACGTGTTCACAAAATCATGACCATTTAAATATTCATTCTCAAATGATCACATATATAAATTGGTGTATATGAGAGCGAAAGGAGGTCCCATAGCCATTCCTTTAACTTGATGGAAAACTTTTGTTAAATGTAAAAAAAAAAAAAATATTGGTGACACCAAAAAATAATAAATCAATAATGTAATTTGTAAGTGGACTGTTACCTAAAAAATAATTTAAAGCTTCTACACAATGAGCATGTTTAATGCTGGTGTATAGACTTTAACATCGAGTCATCCAGTGCCTATCTTTAGTCCATTTAAGATCTAAAATTTTATTAAAAAAATCACTAGCATCTTTAATATGTTGTTGTTGTGTCTTTTGGCTGTTCCTGGTTAGGGGTCGCCACAGTGGAAATCCAGTCCGCTAATGATTGGCAGTAGATTTTTATGTGCCAAGTTGCCAGCCCTGACGCACAACCTTCAACAAAGGTACGCCCATTCATGCATGTCTCCACACAGAAGACGCTAGCTGAGAATAGTAATTTAATTACATAAGAAAAAAAAATCATGAAAGAGATCAGTATTATGTAAAAAGTATCCACAAGCTGAAATAATAGGACAACCAGGTGGAGCTAACAAATTTTTATGTATTGTAGGTATGCAGTAGAAAGTAACAATTTTATAGCCCTGAGTGTTGAATTATTTATGAATGTCTTCCTTATTAAAATATCCTAACCCATAACCTCTCTAATAATTTATTATATTGTTTAATTGCTTCATTATACATCTCTATATTAACTCTTTTTATAAGTAGTTTGATCTTCCAAATGTAAGTAACACACATGCATACTGTTTATGGGTCTACGTCACAATGTCGAAAGCCAACAATATCGAAGCTGATATTGTTGGCACCACAACATCGAAAGCGCAGAACATTGTGCAGGTAAATGGAAATCTCCGTAGGGGGAGATTTCCATTTACCTCAATGTAGTGTGGTCTCAGAATATTTAAGTAGGGGGATGTGGGGGGTGCAGGGGGACTTGCCCCCCTGCCTACGATAGGTATTTTTTATTTTTGTTTGTTTTGTTTTTTTAAACATTATTCGATGTTTTACTACATCGATCACTAGAGGTTGACCTTTAGTGATTTGATGTAGTAAGATTTGATAATGTGATATAGACGCCTGTTTATAATGTGATAGGACTATATTATTCCCCTTATCAGCAGATTTAAAAAAAATATTATTACTTAGTTCCTTTAAAGCTGACCATTCAACTTCAATTAATTTTGTTTTGGAAATTGTTTATCAGACATAAAATTACTAAAACCATTTACAACTGCAAAATTTAGCATAGCCAAAACCTGCTTAACATGTTCATTGACAAAAGAAGGTTTAAAACAAGTTTAATACTTAACTCTTGATGTATCTAATAAGCAATAAGCATTCATTTCATTCAGATCAGAAGTGAGTGAATAAAACTGTCATACATACTAACACTACTATCAAAATCTTTATTAAAAACGTCATTATTGTCTACCATTTCTATATTCTCATTGTTAATGTGTAAAAATGACAAATGTAATTTATGAACTAATCGAAAAATCTCACTTTTAAGTAAATATAAGCATTGCAAAACAATAGGAATAAATTTCAGTCCCAAATTCAAAACAGCTAAATCTTCAGTAGTAAGCTCATACCCTGCTGGATTAATTGCTATGGGACATATATAAGAAAAAACTACATCAGTAGAGAGAGGTTTAGAAAAGTCAATATTTGTCTGTCTTCACTGCAATTACCATTATGTTGCTGAGCTGTCTTAAGTGAGCTTGGAGGGAATTTCATTTCTTCAACAGGCAGATTGAATACAGTGAATCACTTGCACTGTTTGTTGACTTGATATTGGAGCAATGATTTTTGATGAAGCATAAGTTTCTGTTTGGATAGCATGGCTGAATGATGCTGTTTAATGCTTGGTATTTTTCATGGTTGTGAGTTAGCCAACTCCAAGTGTTCCTTTTTTGCCTGCATGGCAACTTGTAAGCATTACATAATGGCAAAAAAACTTAAACTTCAAGATATATTCTCCCCAAGTAGCACCACCACTAACTCGACCAGCTATTAGAAAGTATAACCTGCAAGAAAAACCCAGCGAAGGTAAAGTTTTCACTGTGTGATAACCTTAAACCTCCTATAATAGAGACCATTGAGATGTATGGAAATGAACCCTTAAGGACATAAAGTTTCAGCTATATGGCTTTTGAATGCTCATTACATTTTACTTTTAAGTCTTTATGAATATATTTAGACCAATAAACTCAAACCACAATAGCTGTGGACATGCACATTTCAGCCTTTTTACTGGGTCTATATTATCTAATCGACCACTTAGTTTGTCGAATGCCTAAACGTCGACAGCTAAGGGTCGAAAACTTACAACCTCGAATGGCCAGGTAAGCAAATTCTTTCATCAAGAAAGAATTTGCTTGGCCATGCCACACTAACATAAACTTGCAAGCCGTAACCCCCCCCGATGAATGGGGCTGTGCCCCCCACACCCCCTTAACTAAATATACCAACTCCGAGATCGCTCTACATTGGGGAAAGGGCAAATTCCCGATAATGGCCAAGCAAATTCTTTCCCGATGAAAGAATTAATTTACCTGGCCATTCAAGATTGTAAGTTTTCGACCCTTAGCTGTCAACATTTAGGCATTCGACAAGCTAAGCAGTTGATTACATAATATAGACCCTTCTTATTGACTTTATCAGCACAGCACAAGTGAATTGTTTGGCTATATTTTAGAAACACAGGATCTTTAAACCCAGATGGTGCCCAGAAACATTAAAGTTATTCAATAGATGGCAGACATAGCTCTCAACCAGTCAGGGAAAAATAATTAAAGACACTTTTAAAATATTAGTACTATTAATTAGGGACATTAACAGAATGTGAATTAATATACAGTTTCTGAAGTAAAAGGAGTCTATAACTTTTAATTATTGTCATTATTTATTAAGTAGAATTCACCACCTTTTGTCTAAAAGTCATCAATTTTAGGAGGGATTAAGAGGGACAGAGCAAAAATGTAATTCCAAATCAAGGACGTCCCTGAAAATCAAGGATACTTGAGAGGTATGATGGCAGAATGAATCTCTATTGGTTTGCAAAGACAGAAAGATAAATATATATATACACACACACACCATGACAGAGGGAGAAGAGCCCAACCTAGATAAAGTAAGAAGAGCACTAAGGAAAATGAAGTTAGGGAAAGCATCAGTCTCAGATGAAGTCACAGCAGATAGATGCTGGGTGAGTTTAAGGGAGAAATGTTTCCTGTGTGTATTCAAAGCAGTATAGAGAGAGGAGAGCATGACAAGTAACTAAAGAATAAGTATTTTAGTTGCCATTTCATACCAGGATAAAGGGAACATTCACATCTTTGGGCAGTATAGAGGTATGAATCTTGTCTCAATGTATGAATGTGTTTGAGAGGGTGGTTAATAAATGAATATGCAGTGTAGTAGAACTAACCCAATGTCTGCAGATAGTGAAGAAGCTTGACATGTGGAGAGTACAACTGGGTACTCCTAGACTTGGAGAAATCCTATGACAATGCCCCAAGAGTGCTGATTTGGGCAGTACTACAATGATCTGAAGTCAAGGAAACATTAGTAGAATTGGCGCAGGCCATACAAGGAACTGATGACACAAGTATGCACACTTTTCAGACTCATGGAGGGGATCTAAGTGGGACTGAGTGTCCAAAAGAGTGGTAGGGAATCTCTTATATGTTTATAAACAAAAAAATTAACATTTCATACCTTATAAAATATCAATAAAAGTAGTATTAGAAATTCCAATAAATGTCCTAATGCAAGATTGTTTTGTAAATTACAGATGATATAATATAGTAATTAAAACAAAGTCAAAAACTTTATACTATAAACATCGTCAAATTTATATATAAAAACTTAAATCTTTTCTCAATCCAAGGAAATGTGCCATGCTCCTTTAGCACCAAGCATACCTTTCAACTTCTTAGCACTGCAAACTGCAGTGCTACGTACATGGGAGTAAGGCACAGTGCTGCTAGCACAAGCACATGGAAATAAGGCACAGTGCTGCTAGCACAAGCACATGGGAGTGAGGCACAGTGATGCTAGCATAAGCACATGGGAGTGAGGCACAGTGGTGCTAGCATAAGCACATGAGAGTGAGGCACAGTGGTGCTAGCACAAGAAATCATAAGATAAAGCCAAAATTAATGGGGACAAATGCCTCAAAATAGGGGAAAATTTTAAATGTTGCTCTTATAAACTTAAAAAAGTTGATGAGGGAAAGCAATTGAATTTATGGAATGTTGCTTAGGTTATATGATATATGGTAATATATGTGAAGCATAATGTTTAATTTTAACTTAATACATTTTGATTATTTTTATACACATGTAAATGTGCCTATGTCACAAGTGATAATGCAATAAAAAGAAATAGAAAGTTGATAGAAAAATAGAATAAAAGGTTGCGTTACCATATGTTTTCTTAAGGATAACATCATTCGATACTTGCGTATTATCGCAAACACATTCCAAACAACGTCTGGGACGCACCTCTTGCTGATTCTCTGAACTGGGGTTAAAAACTGTTGCTTGATTTTTAAGTAAAACACTCCAAATGTATGCAAAACATAAATATTTTTGCAACTCACGGCAATTGTGGGGTTGATGTGTCGGAAACTTTCTGGATGGCCCAGCGTTCGGGCCTACTGATAGAAGTCAGCCTGCAGTGGTGTACTCGCCTAGCTTCACATAGGTAGATTCATTCAGGCTGCTTTCTGTGTGCACTTGGCTTTAAAAATAAATATTGCTTAATGGGTTAAGGTCAAAAAGGATGGAGACAACCAATACTAAATGCATAACACACGCACACACCATAGATAATGTTAGTAAACATTAGCAACGTGGCGTATGATGCCTGTTAGTATGATATGCCAGTTTATGGGAAAAACATTTCACACTACAGTGAGTAACTGTTTCAGTGGACAGCTGTTCATTTTGTTACAGAGTTTAGAAAACTGGCTGTGTCATGATACAGCAGTTTAAACGAATGCCAAGAGCAGCGAGACCAGACTGAGGTGTCCTGGGTTTTGGAAAAGAGCCAGATGTCACTGTATTTCTTCAGAAGTTCAAGAATAAAGCTGGCCAATCTTTATCTAATGTTGTCTGAAACTAAATACTGTTAACAGGGAAGCTGTGCACAAATTAAATGTAGTAAATTTCCCCTGTAGAAACACAATGACTCCTTTCGCCATAACATGAAGAATGATGACTGGTTTGAATGTGGTTGCGATAATATGTAAGTAACCATAATTCATAATCATAATAAGTCTGAAAAGTTTCAGAATGAAACTCAAATGCCTGTCATTATTTACTAGAACATTCAATCCTCACTGATTTGCCACAGTAAGACCACCAATTTTATGAAGAACTGACCAAAAATATGAGGCAACAATCTGGGCATTCTGCTAAAATCTGGATATTTGAGAGGTATGGCACCAAGCTGTGATTGTCTGAACTGTAATATTTTGGTGGGATTATTATTTGACCACAAGCCTTATCTTTTCATACTAAGCAAGCCTAGGCTAAAGTTACCTCACAGTTGCAAGTGTTCACTGTTGCTTGCTGACTCGGACTGGCTAGGATCTTCAAGTCTTGATCTTGAAGAGACTTTGGAGTTTCAGCTTTGTGTTTACTAAAGGCCATTTTGCTAAGCTATTTTTTTCTGTGTGATCCTGAGTTTTTTTTCATCTCTGCTTTCCAACCTGCGTAGTACGTGACTTCTCACGATTGCAACTGGAGATACAGTTAGAGGAGCTGTTCAGGATCAAGGAATGCCATCACCTGATGAGAATCTCAAATTCTATTTTCAGTGCACTGCAATGTGACTTTGATAATTTCAAATGATTCTTTTCATGTTCCACATGGAAGTTAAGACAATTTACATGAACAAGATAAAACCAAATATTAAAGCGTACATTAATAATAATTGAATACTAAATAAGTACAGAGACGTTGATGCAATAATAAATCCTAACTGAATACTAAATATGTACAGAGAAGTAGATTCAATAATAAATACCAAATAAGTACAGAGGGGTAGATAAAATAATAAAACATGTACTAAATTAAATTAAAGTGATATATTGCAAACTTTCTTTTTTATATATGCACATCAGGTAGGAGTAAGGTAAAGAATGAGGATCAGAAGATTAGATGCAAGTAGATGCTTAGAAGGCTGGGAAAGTTAAGGGTGTAGAAATATGGAAAGTCGTGTTTGTCCAATATGCTAGTGGTTAGTAGACGAAGTTCCTGTTTTAGGGATAGAAAGGAATGCCCCTAGAGAGTGAATGGAGTTCACCTGTTAGGGAAAGAGCAGGGGCAGGTCTGATGACATAGAAAATGTTTTTTTTAGGATGTGTTTGAAGTTGTTAAAGCTCTCAATGGAAGTAATATCTGTTGGCAGAGAGTTCCAGAGCTTGATGGTGGCATGAGAGTATAGGCACTGTCCAGCAGTTTTGTTTGGAATGTAGACTTTAGGAGTTGTTTTCAGAGCAGAGGGCTCTTGTAGGTATGTAAGGTTTTAGGACAGATTTGAGAGCTGGGTAGCTATTGGGTGTATATATCATTTTATGTGCAGAAGACAGCTGTACTAGGCTTAGGTGTTGTGTGAGTTTGAGCCAATTTAGTTTTTTCAGAGCTAGGCAGTGGTGGGAATGGTAGAGGTAACCTATGGCAAATTCGGCAGTTTTATGGTAGCAGGAATGGAGCTTGTTTTTAAGAGAAGATTGTAAATTGGTGTATAAAGGGGTTGCATATAAGAGTAAGGGAGGCAAATAGGTGTTGGCGAGGGTTTTTCTGGTGGAGCTATCCCAGAAGGTTTCTTTGTCTGTAGGGTGTTCCTAGTTTGTGTGTTTTTTTTAATGCTATTGCAGATGTGGTGTTCGAAAGTTGTTTTGTTATCTATGGTAACACCTAGAAGCTTAGCTGTGGGAACTGTTTAAATTTCTGTGTTATCCTGTGAGAATATTTTAAAGTCAGATGAGATTGGTTTTGTCGTAAAAAGTATGAGTTTTTTTTTTTAGGATTTAAAAGTCGCAGGGCTTCTCTCAGCCATGTGTCTATTGAGGTGAAGGTGGCTTGGGCGAGTTCCTGAAGTTGCTGTATGTTACTGTGTTACTGGAGGTGGAAATTCTGGTACTGTCATCTGTGTATTGGATAATGGAGCTAAGGTGTGTTGAGGTATGAAGGTTGTTGGTGAAAACATTTAAGAGTAAGGGTCCAAGTATAGACCCTTGTGCTACCCCAGTTATGTTGGTTTGATATTGGGATAGTTTATTTTGCCATTTGATGCACTGTTGGTGGTTGGATAAGTAGCTTGCAAACCATTGGAAGGATGGTGGGGTGCAGCATATAATGGATAGCTTGTGGGATACTGTGTCAAATGCCTTTGATAGGTCTAGTAGTAAGACAGAAGTGATATTACCAGAGTCAATGGATTTGGACACAGTGTCCATGAAGGAGATTAGGGCAGTGGTGGTGCTGTGTGATGGGCGGAAACCATGTTGGATAGGGGTAATTAGTTTATTTTGGATGACTTGGTATAGCAGTTGCTTATGTATGCATATTTCCAGGAGTTTGGAAAGAGGATGGAGATTGGTCGATGACTGTATAGTTCAGCCCTCTTTATGTAAAGGGGTGATGATAGACTTTTTCCAGAGGTTAGGGACAATAGACTCTGCTATAGAGCGATTTATAAGGATAATGACAGGATATGCTATGGCTTCTGCAGCAAGTTTTAAGTATTCAGGGGGGAGGTTGTCAGAGAAGAGGGAATGCGGTTTTAGTTTTTGAAGTAGTTTTTGAATGAAAGGTAGGACAGGTTTAAGAGAAAAGGGGATAGAAGATGTAGCACTGGTTTGTTGGGAATGTGAAGGGTTTTTTTGTTTGTGCAGGAGTCTTGAGATAAAGGTAGAGGGGGAGCAGAGATGGGGCTTGAGGTAATTGTGGAGGTGGGATTTGTTAACAGTTTGCTGATGCTGTTTATAAAGTGAGAGTTAAACAGATTGGCTATCTCTGAGGGGGTTTTGCCAGGGTATGGTGATGGTGTTTGTTTAAAGCCCAGGATAAGCAAGTTTGAGATGTTTCCAAAATTGTTTTTTGTTGTTTTTGTGGTTTGCCAGTTGACTGGAAAAGTGTTTATCTAGGTTCACTAGTTTTTTTGCTTTATTCCATAGCTGCTTATATTTTGTTAGATAAATAAATAAATATCTATATTATAGTTTATATATATATAGGTCTACTTCTGAGTGTCGAAAGCACACTTTCTGGATAACCAGCATATCAAACCCATTTAAGCGAAAGTGCACTAAATCGAAAGTGCACTTCGCTAAAGCCAGTTCTCCGAAGCACATTACAGTGGGGATAAGGAACTATATCCTTTTCCCTACCGTAGTGTGATCTTGGAGTTGGTATATTTAACTGGGGGGTGCAGGGGGGGCTTAACAATAAATGATAAAACATGAAAATATGGAATATCTATTTACAATAAACACCAGAGTCTTAACCATAAGAAATATTAAAACAGATCAATATATTCATACAGAAATAGAAAAACAGTACTTAACTGATCTCACTATGTTTTCCTGACTGATCTAAAGAATTACTATTCCCTGATCACTTACTAGAGCAAGGCAAGATGATGTAGGTGAGTGATCTTTTTATGTCAGGTTCCAAATAACAGACTGCCGTGAGACTTCAGTCTCATCTAGTATTAAAACACCATTGGATTACAGAATGACATCACACACATCTGGTCATCTGACTACTGGTTCCCATACTAGCCCCATTACTAGAAAATGAACCAGGCTCGCACACATGTGTTACCATACACACAGCTAGAGCTTTGCTGAGATGTGTTATAGCATCTGGTAGCCATAAAACTATTTCAACACTTCCACCCTTCCAGGGTAGCAGTTAGTTCACTGCCATGGACAATACAGCAAGGATTCCTAGTCCTTGTTTTCACAGATATTTCGTCTCTGGCTGCAATTGGAACTGTAAGATACAATCTTTATGGCCTATCAGGTAATTTAGTTTCAAGCTATTATTAAAGTTAGCTGGACTGAGATTAACCTTTTCTCTTCCAGTATCCTCTGTTACAATATATTAGAATTTCAATTGTTATAATACAGACTGACATACAAGTGTATTTCTTTTTCTGTCCAGCAGGAAACACTGTTGGTATATTTTTAACACAAACACATTTTCAGCACAAGCACTTGTACAAATCAATTTGATATACAAATGACATATTATTCTTTACAAAACTGCAGCTAGCTATCCTAGCATATGTTGCCCATCCTCTGCCCTACTTCTCCTGGCATAGATGGCAATACCTCACATTGGCGCACTCCCCTACTTCACCAGTAGGGCTCTCCAGTATAGCTGGGCTAGCTGCCTCCATCCCTTGAGGATGAGAAACCTAGCAACAAACATTTTCTACCATCCTCCTCACCTGACTCTTTTAGTGCTCAAGCCATCAATCAAACTTGAGCCAGCTGAACAATGATATCGGGTGCAGGAATAAAAAAGGGAAAGTCACTGAAAGAACTTTGCCATCTGTAACATTCAGTTCACTTATTCACACAGTATTCTTGATCAAACTCAGGGCATATACACAGTACCTACCAGGGACAATCAGCTCCCCAGCTACTCAGTTTTTCATGCAGGACCTTCCACACCATCATCCTGTCCACTTTCTATTATGAGGTATTCCTCTCCCCTAACATAATTAATATCAAATGTACCCACCATAAAAAAATGTGCCTCCACTACTACAGAGGCAGGAATGACCACCAGAGCAACTCTATCACTGCCTTACTGTCGTAAGACAGGTTACACAGGATCGTCCATCCTTGTAAACCAATCCACTCCACTTATGACTGCAATAGTACATATTTGTTTAGATGTCTCCTACTCCCATTCATAGTTTTTATAAAATTTCTAATTTGGTCCCAATTCTTTAGGCCAGAATCCCAGTATGACCAAAGCATTATAACCATAAGAGCCAATATATTCTTCAATTTCAGTTCTGCAACGTATGCGTTGTAAAACCTAAACCCCTGATCTTTCCTTGGAGATGAGTGTCACTTGCAATCCACTTCAGCAGTCCCCTCCATCCCAAGCTTAGATTCTATACATAGAGGTAGTACTTAGACTCATTTACATAGGCAGAAGCATTGGTCCAATAAAGCTCAGCTGCTGAACTCTATAGAGAACCCCAAACTGATTTTAATTGCTCACAAAATGCAACCCTAACAGTTATCCAGTGATGCTTATACTTCCTGATGTATGTAAAGTGTTGACCAAAATAATGCCAGTGTAGTGTCATAAACACAGGGAGTTAGCACAGAGGATTACGCCTCTGATTTGTTTCCTGTAGCCAGAGATACAGGGTTTGATTCTGTCCTCCTGTGTTTGCCTACTATGTGACACTAGCAATTTATTAAACCAGACTGTCCTACTGGGATATCCCTGTAAAGGGTATTTGCATCAAATGGGCTTACTGGATAAATAGATTAAAAAAACACTGAACAACATGTATATATAGTCCTGTCCTAGGTCAAATTTAGGTAACCTTAACTATTTTTTCAAGCTGCAAACCAAGATACAGTAAATAAACACATTGTGCACATATCCCTCACTTGCTTAAACCTCCTCCACCTGCCTAAGAGTAAATCAGCTAGGAATGGATGCTGCTCTGCACATCAGGACAGAGTGCCTCTAAAGTTTGGATTTGGTGGAATGCCCCTTTCATATCAACAGCAACAACCTTTTTAGGGAAGCAAAGGAAGTAATGATTTTTGCATGATTCACAAAGGTAACTCCATAGCTACTCTACTTAGTAAGTGATTACTGCCTTATAATGTAAAAGGAATGGGATCAAAACAAACAAATATGATACTTGTCTCAGTATTTTGAATAATATAAAGCGAGTATTCTTCTCATCAGTAACCCCTTTACACCCCCCTAAAACAAAATACAGCATTGCAATACAGCTTAACAATAGGTATCAAGTAAAAAAAAAAGGTTACCTCAGCATTTTAGAAAAAAAACAACTCAATACATGTTTGCATCTAATCTGACTATAGGACATCAAAACAGTATTCATGTTATTTTCTGTTTCAATGATTTATCAAGTACCAAAATTCATTGTTTTGTCCTATCACCAGGTCAGGAGTGGCAGTGAAGCCACCTGTGAACTATCCCATATAACCAAGTTCAGTTTTCACCTGCCTTTTCTGCACTTTTCACAGCATGATTCATTCTATTTAACATCATCTATCAATCTTCATTCATATGCAGTCACTCA
The DNA here is from genome assembly GCF_019279795.1 of Protopterus annectens. Lineage (NCBI taxonomy): Eukaryota > Metazoa > Chordata > Ceratodontiformes > Protopteridae > Protopterus > Protopterus annectens. The sequence continues at coordinate 743,842,250 of NC_056743.1, forward strand.
GCAATATCTGTGGATAATACCTCAGTTGATGGATTGGTCATGTTATTTATTTCCTGCTAAATACGGCATTTCAACTTACCTGTATGGGACATAAAAGATTTATGTCCCTTTAGGCTCAGAAATTTAAATAGTTCCCAAAGTCCTTCTTTCTTGCAGCATTTTTAATGTGCAGTAATTGTCAGATTTGGCAATGCTTCCTTTGAGTTCAACTAAGCCCTTCTTCTAAAGTGCCTGCAGTACCTTTTGTTTCTCATAGAAACTGATGAACTTCTGCACAACAGGTGTGGGATATGGAGGTTTAGAGGGCAGAAGCGGCACAAGAGTCAGATAGGCTGACTATAAACAAACTGTTAGAAGACCAGATGCCCCTCAGACAGGTACCTCTTAATGATCTCAGTCATTTTTCTTTCCTTTACTGTCTCTCTCTCTCTCTGGCAAGCCAAAAATTCACACATTGTTGCTAGTCTCCTTCATTATTTCCTGTTCATTGGCATAGTATGCCAGTATTCTGGTTTGCTTTTAAATAAAGTCAGTCTAATTTTCTGCCTTTTACCATGTTCCAGCTGTGTCTGAAACAGCCACTTAAATATGTAATTTTAGAAACTGACTGCTAAGGTGGCCTATGTATCCAAATATTATTTGTCTGAGTTCTGAAGGGTAGAACCAATAACATTAGCTTTATAATAGTTTCCATAAACCCATTTAACTCCTTTGTCCAATATTCCAGTAAGGTGACTAAGTTGGTGAAAAGCTTTTGGTCTTGACTATGTCAGCAACCTAGGTTTGACAAGTAAACTGGGCAGTGGAGGTTTATAAGTTGAGGTAAGGCTGAGAAGCTGGCGTTCTGCTCTTTCACTATGGGCAAAGTAGATCCATGGCATACATTAATGAAAAGAGTTCTAAATTCCTCAGTAAAGAATGAAGGCAATGAATTGCCAATTTTCAGAGCTTATTTGGGAAAAACAACAAATGCTTTTCACCATGTGTGCATTATACCATATATGACTGGGAAACCTCAGTGCCATCACATGCTGAAGACCTTGAGAGGCTTGGTGAAAGGATAATTCTCTTCCTTCATTGTGCCTGATCCACTGTCAATAGCTCCTACACTCTGCTGCCTCCCTCAGGTGGTTAGAGGCTTAATGTTTTGGCATATCATCCAAATAGAGTAGTTGCAGTGAGAATACTGTGGATTCTGGGAAAATTTAAAAAAATCATTGAGAGCTTTGCCTGAGAGGACACATTTCAGCAGGAAATAATTACAAAATGAGTATTCTTACCTCACCTCATGTGCTGTCTATAGTGTGTTCCAGCAGTTCTGGCATCACTCTCTGTGCACCGATTAGCTTACATTATGTTCCAGTAATGCTGATATTGCAGTACACTATTTGACATGAGATGCTGGCTCTCATGTCTTCAGTTTACTTGCCACTCATAACAGCTGAATATTAATGTAGCTCTTCAAGGAGATATAGGTTCATAGTAGTTTACTAGGCTAATCATAGCTATGTTATACCCGTATTCCCTAAATGACCTCGGTTAGATGGTCGTTATTCACAGAATGAGTCCATTATCAGCACTAACTGCCCCTATCCATTGTGTAACTCTTCTAGCAAAAAAAGCTGTGTTCTCTATTGCTTATGTTTGCCCTACAATCAGATTTACTTTAGGTGTTCACATTTGTTACTATTATTTCATAATTTAAACTGTTTTATTGATGGATCTTTTTCATTCTAAGTATATGATTTATTTAATTACTAATATAGCAAACTTTAATTTACTATGAACTTTGTAAAAAGTTCAAAGTCGCTACTAGAATTAGGCAACTGAATGCATTAGTTTCATTTTTTAAGACAAAAAATAAATTGTATGCATATAAAAATCAGAAGTGTAAGCAAAGGTAAAACAGTGGATGGACACAGATGCAAAAAAGTAAATCTACACCTTTCCCTAAAGATTCTGGTTGTAAGAAACAAAAACCACCTAAAGAGCTAGAAGCACTCAGTTAAGCAATAAAACTAAACCAATCTCTGTTTCAGAATGTATGAAAGTGCTGAAGGTAACTACAGTAAGCTATAACAACCTCTAATAAGGATGAATTACCATAGTTAGTTTCATCTTCTTCAAGCACGTGATGAGAGAGCATAGTGATAAAAATTCAAGAAGGAAATGTTGCACAGATGAAGGCAATGTTTGACACATAACATTCATAGATTAAAAAATATCTATTAAAGGAATGTGTTAGCTGTTTTTCAGCACAATAATTTGAAATTACCCATGTCTTCTGCCAAAGCCGTAACCTTAGGTTTAACAGAAATCTTGATGTTTTTGTTTGGATTCATTTAAGCCATAACTGGTGCATAAAGTAAACTGTAAATATAATGTATTATATAATATACAAATGCCAAATATAAATATAAGATTATATAAACTATAAATGTAGATTCTAAAGATGAGTTTTATATGTCTAATGTATAATTCTGAAAAGCAAATATAGTCAAACTAAAATGAAGTAAAAAAAATGTAAATGCAGTAAGATATTAATTTTCAGCTACTATTGGATAATTAAAAAAGAAAAAAACAATGAAAACAAATTATTGCCTGTACATATAAATACTGTTCCCTTCAAACAGTTGAATCCATGCAAAAATGTTTTATATAGAAGGATAATACATGTTTACAGAATCTAAAGCAGACAAGTAAAATAGTATTACAGAAAGAGTAAATGCAATACTGAAATAAAATGAGTACATATCATAATGAGCATCATATTGGCCGTTGCTGTCTTGCAGTCCTTGTCTCTTAACATTGGTTCCTGACTGGGATGCATTCTGTGTACAGCCCTCATATCCACCTTTTGTCCAAATAGATTTTTGCCCATGTCTTCATTTTCTTTCCAAATCACAAAGGTATACGGGCAGATGATGTGGTGCGTGTGACTGTGCGTGTGACTGTGTGTGTGTATGTGTCTATATATATATATATATATATATATATATATATATATATATATATATATATATATATATGGATTACCTTTCAAATCTCAAAGCCCAGAATACCGATGTTCAAAATCTCAAGACAACAATACCGACAGCAACACAATCATGAACGGCTGAAGTTACCCAGGGAAAATAAACATTTGGCCCACACCAAATGCAAACACGCTGGCCAATATTACAATTACCTAGGTGGGGGGCTATGCCCCCCCCACTCCTCAACTATATATACCAACTCCAGGATCACAGTACAGTGGGGAAAAGGGCATATTTCTACATATTGGGCAAGTGTACACTTGCCCTGGGAAACTTCAGCTGTTAGTGATTGTGTTGCTGTTGGTATTGTTGTCTTGTGATTTTGAATGTCGGTATTATGGGCTACAAGATTTAGAAGTAGACCCATAGATAGATGTATATTTCTGCTCTGAAACACCAACTTCCTAAAAGTCAACATTCCAAAAGGAGGAAGGCCCTTTTGGTGGATTTTAGAGTCTTCTGTGGAGTTTATGATGGCACAAAGTTTACAGTGATCTGCAAATGTAGTCAGCCATAGACCCTTAATATTTGCTTTATCTCTGAAAAGTAAATGCAAAAACTGAGTGGCCTGGGCACTGTACACTGGGGTACACCACTAATGACATGTCTTTTGAAGGACAGAGAGAACTGACCACACTAATTTATTGGGTTTGTTAGTGATAAAGTTGGCCATCCAATGAGTGACATAGGGATTTACATTTAACTTGGTCAGTTTATCTACTATACCCGAGTGTAGGATGGTGTTGATTGCCTCTGTGAGGACAAGATATGTGATCTGTACTGATTTTCTCTCATTCATTGCTTCAGTTGTTCCCTCAAAGATGTTGTCCAAGTTAAGTAGGCAGGATTTATCCTTGACCAAACTGAACTGGCTAGGGTCAAGAGTTTGTAGGTTGTCTCTTTCCTAATTTATTAATTCCATAATGATCCTTTCCATAGCCTTACAGATGAGATGTATGGATATATAATTATCTGGATCTGACCAGCTCACACCATGGGCACTAACCCAGAGCTGAGCCACTCTAACTCAGTTATGTGGTACAGCTGGAACTGTTCCGTCTTCTAAGCCCAACAAGAGTTGTACTTTCTTGTCCAGTGAGGATGACCTAACAGTCACAGAGGATGGATGGTCTGAGAGGCTGGCTTTGCCCACTGTGTAGTCACCCATCTATGACTGAGGTACCAAAGGAGCTGGTGCTACTTCCAGTTCTGAGCACCAAGTAATGGAAGCATTATGCATCGGTAACCTTTCTGACAGAAAAACTTTTATTTTTTCCTTTTTAAATGACAGCTATGCTAATCACCAAATGTTATTCCAAAAGTCACCTTTTAACAGAATCTAAGTTTCCAACTGTAGCGCAAAATAATAGCAGTTTCTATAAACACAGCACTGACCTAGACAAGAGGCCCATGTCAGTCAAATAAAAAATATACAAAGACAAGGAATTGCAGTTTACACAAACGTAATTTTTCACACAAAAAAAAAAAAAAAAAAAACAGTAAGTGGAAGGTATTTTTCTCCTGAAGGGTACTTGTGTCAGCTTGAAAGATTGCTAGTCAGTTCCATGTAGCTCACAGAACAAAGTACGTCTGCAGCAAGTTAAGTTCTGAAGCTTTTGTGCCCTACCCACTCCTTTTATGTGGCTTTCCTTGAGCCTTTCTGATGTTCAGGTGCATGGAAGGAGGCCTAAAGCTTTGAGAATCTGGCTTGTGATTATATCCTGGGCAAGAAATAACACATTTAGCTTTGGCTGCTGCAACAGTGATCATTATCTTAAATATCTAGAACACTGCTAGATACAACAGTATGAGGGTGACACTAATGCACAAAGGAATCAGATGTGCTGTATCTGAAAAGTAATAACTCGTATGGCATGGACTAATATGGTATGGAGGGATACAACTGCAAAATGCTGAATTTTAAACAGTAATATGTACATAACAATCTGCATGTTCTTTGGCAATTTTATACAGTTTCAGGAAAGTCTGGTTTAAGTTCTTCTCCAGTTTTATGACATACTCTATAGCCAGGATTCCATTTCCCCATTCATGATGATCTGGTTTCTAGACTAAACATAAAAGGAGGACTGTGAGTTTGTTTTAAATACATCAACAGTTCAATAATTTCAGAATTACAGTAAATGCAGCACTCTGTGTCCAGACATAAATGCATCATCCTGTCACTATAAACAAGAGTTCAACAGTAGTATGTTAGTTCAAAAATCAGTTTATGCATAGAGGACTGCACTGTTCTGTTAGCTGTCTCTTAGTTTTAAAGCATTCAATAAATAGAATTTTTAAATGAATACCTATTGTTTAAATATCTTGAAATATTACCACAAAATAACATTACTCACTTTCTGTTGCATTAATACTAGTTTTATTATGATGTCATCAGGTTCACATTACAAAAGAGATCTGACTACAAAGTATGCTTGAAACTTGATTATGCGCCTTATTTACTAATGTAACCATAAATGTCACGTACCACTTAGTTAACATGTGAAGGCATTTACAATGCATCTGTTTAGGTCTGCATATTTAACTCCAGGAGGCAGTAGATGTGTGTGGTTAAAAGGATTCCCGTGCACATACACACACACAGACTGGAATTAGTAACTGCAAACAAGAAAGAAAAGTAAATAGTATACCTTTATTCCCATAGTTCTTAAAAATATTTTAATCGCAAGTTTGACAGAGGCAGGAAGTGTTGTTTCTCATAGCATTAGAAACATTTGGAAATGTATATGATGTTACTAGGAGAGGTAGCACTATCAATATATTGTGGTGGGGGAAGGCTGGACATTGTGTGTGTGTGTGTGTGTGTGTGCGTGTGCGTGTGCGTGTGCGTGTGCGTGTGCGTGTGCGTGTGCGTGTGTGTGTGTGTGTGTGTGTGTGTGTGTGTGTGTGTGTGTGTGTGTGTGTGTGTTTGTTTTGCATTCTATTTTGTGGACTGATTTGTGATCTACTCATAGAGTATCAAAAATAAATCACCAAATCATAATAAAATGCTAAAGAGAGATTGAGGAGACATGAATTTGTCTCCATGCAGGACAAGTGTTAAAGTTCACTCTGGACTCTGGAGTATCACTGCAGCTGTTGTGGTTTCATTTGACAATTTTTGAGTCAGTCACAAACCTTTTGATAAATATATATTCTTTCATTAATTTACAGTTTGCCGATCATAAAGATAATCACTTTGTGTGATAACTTGTGACGGTAAAGTTTAGGGAATTTTCCCATTTCTCCACTGATGTATGACCTTGGAGGTGGCTATATAAGTAATGAGGATGACGGGGGGGGGGGGACAAAGGAGCTTGTTCCCTTGCTAAAACAGAGAAACTTGTTTCTATATTGTAATGTGCATTCAATCGAATGAGCATTTGGTGGAGTATGGTCAGTAGTTTGTCAGCAATAGTGTAGTCTGACTATCGGTAATAAACTAATTTTATATAAATGCATATATACACGCGGGCACACGCAGTGTGTGGTAGTCCCGTGTGCTGCTATGATGTACATGGATTTGTGAAATATCTAGTAATGAAGGTTTAGGAAACAAGCTTATGTTTCAGAATGAGACATTAAGCCACAAATGCACATCAAAGTTCCTTACTCCTACAGTACAAGATATCTCTATTGCAGAACTATCCCATTCATATATTTTTTCCATTTTCACCACGTTGAATTACTGTTTCCACCTGATTTAAATGGAATGTGTTAACCATGTACATCTACTGAACTGGGCTTTATGCTAGTTATACAGCCTTTTATGAATGACTGTATAGTTGTTAATTTCCTACTCTTTGCAGAAGTTCTAAGGCAATTTCCTACTATTTTTAATTTGTTTAGTTTTTCATTCCTTTGCTGTAGTGTAGTGACAATGTTTTACAGGTTTAGGGTCTTTTGTTTGGGTTTTGGGTAGTTTAACTTTTGCTTGTGTGGTTTTAGTGGCAGGTCCAGTCTTGTGGTAATGCCATTTTGTGACTGGGTAGCTGTATTCTTCATTCTTTTTTCCTTTAACATTTTATGTCTAAATAATTTTATATTTAATTTCCAGGAACTGTTTTTGAGGGTGGTTTTGTGTGTGTGTGTATGAGTGTGTGTGTGTTTATGTTGCGAGTGTTTGCACTGTGAAGTTTTTCATTGTTTCAGGATTTAGCATGAATATAGCTGAGCTACAATAAATGATGTAGAAGTGGAGTGGTGATACATGCTTCATGAATGAGGTAAATACGGTGTTAATTGCTTGATGATGCTAACATACCTGCACTTCAGCTTATGTACTTTTTATCATAATCCTTTAACAATGTCCATAAGATATGTAGATAGATGGATAAATAAAGTGCATATATGCACAGTGAAATACCAAATGCTATAATCTGTGTTCTGTACTATCTTCTGTACAACCAAATATCTACATTATGCTCATTATTTTTTTATCGCTCGGCTTTCTCATATTTGCATGATATTATCACTGCATGATCTGTTTCAGTTTTAAATGTTTCAATACTACGTGTCATGAGGTTTACTCATATGTGCATATTTTAACTTTCTTTGCAAATAAATTTGCTTTACCTCTTGCTTAAATTTTAACAAGACATTTTTCATTTTATGTGGCTTTACTACCTGTCTTCATGCCATCTGGAAACAGATATTTTCCCTTCCATTCTGTAACAATTTCAAAACAAAAACTTAAATAACATGTCATTTGCAGTGAAGTATCTGTAATGTGTTTAAATTAAATGATTACATGACTAAGGGTTGTAGAAATGTCTGCATATAGTCCTCAATGTGACTTTCCAAATTTAGGAGCAAAATCAATTTTTGGGGGGGGGGTTAAAAATACATTTTGATATAATTCTGAAATGTCCATACTGCAGTTTAAGGGATAGGATATGAAAAAAATACAGATAGCTTATTTCATAAGGAAAGTTGCTTTGTGTGAGCTTTTTGTGTCCACAAAGCTGCTACTTCATATTAACAAGTGCATGTGTGGCATGAACATACTTTCAAGTTATGCTCTGCACCAGGCCATATTAAGAAGGGCATGGACAGAACTGCAGCTGTAGCTGCAGGCCCACATGTCTGAAACAGATTCTGCTACCAATTTAATTTGAAATCCTGTGCTGTTGTCACACTAGTTAAACAGGCTACTTCTGATATTAATCTTCAGGCTCATGAAGCACATATTTGAGCACTGTTTTGCACTGCTAAATACATTCATTCATGTTTCTATGCCGACTTTATTTTATTCAGGCTTGCAGCAAACTTGGAGCCTCATTGGAGCAATCAATGGTTATAAGGTGGGAAACCAGTCTTGGATAGGACACCTGTCCATCACAGGGTATATATATATATATATATATATATAGATATATATATATATATATATATATATATATATATATATATATACACACACACACACATCTACCTACCTAAATGTCTTTTGGATGTGGGAATAAAATAGACCAGCTGACAAAAACCCACATTGGGACAGGCGGACATGTGAACTTTACACAGTAGAGACTCCAGTCAGCAACTAAACTGGAGAACCAAATATTATGTGGCAGTACAAATCACTGCACACTGAAACTGATGTTGGCATTTTTTAAATTACTGACTCCTTTTTCTATGCCTTTAGCTGTCTTTATAGGATCATAGGAAGTTACTAGGCTATTGGCCCTAAGGCCCTATAAGCCTAGCCAAGAATTTAACCCATTTTCCAACAAGTCAGCACCTTATGTCACCGTCCAGCAGGGATACAGGTGGAATCCTAGGGGTGTATTTTCTGTTTCCCATTCTGTTCTGTATTTGTTCCTAAATAAATGCTGTAAGATGCAAGATTAACAAAGTTACATTCACCTAGCTATATGCTAACCTAGGTAATTTAATATTTTGACAACATAGTTCTTTACTTCATGATGTTTTTTCATAAATACAGGCAGAAGAAATTCATACAATGCAGAAGTCATTTTGCAAACAGCACATTTTCTTTTGGTATTAAAGAAACAGAACTACCAACATTATGTGTCTACCTTCTCCAAATGGAGAAAGAGTCATAATGTTAGCATTTGAATAACTTTGGATTTGTAAGTGTTGTTGTTATGCTCCTATCTCATGAACCTTTGTGGTAGTTAAGCTGAACTGTATACCAAATGTGATTTTACAGAGTAACAATAAAGGCAGAATTATGTAATACTTGTATTAAACATTATGAGGTTGGGACCTTATAACGTGTTTCAGAGAACATATGGTAACACAGTGTTAAAATACTATATTAAAGACTAACAGTGCCTCAGAAACCTTTCCAAAATGTATTACAAATGCTAACCTCTTTTACATTTAACGTTTAACAAGTGAAGCTTTTTTTATGTAAAATGCAGTTGCTGTTTAATGAAGACACTATTTTTTCTTTACATGGATAACACTGATTTGTTGGGCTTATTCTAATGTGACTGAGTGTTCAGGGAAGAAAGCCTGCACTTCTTCTTCTTTTGGCTTTTCCCGGTTGGGGTCGGGAAGAAGGCCTGCACTTCTTCTTCTTCTTCTTTCGGCTTTTCCCGGTTGGGGTCGCCACAGCGGATCACCTGTCCGCTCATGATTGGCAGTAGAGTTTACGGTTTCAAGTTGCCAGCCCGGTCCCCAACCTTCCACAGAAGACACACACACACACTCACACCTAGGGCCATTTTAGAGTGTCCAATCCACATACAGCATGTATTTTGGATGTGGGAGAAAACCGGAGCACCCGGAGGAAACCCACGCGACCACAGGGAGGACATGCAGACTCCACACAGAAGGCACCCCAGCCGAGGATCAAACCGGGGAGCCTCTTGCTATGAGGTGACTATGCTAACTGCTGCACCACCGTGGCCACCCATGGAAGAAGGCCTGCACTGCTAGTGATCAATTGAAGCTGACTGCTGTTTCTGTTTTTTGACAGTGCTCACAACGGTCTTAGTCATACTTTCTGTCAGACATGTCACTGACTCACAGACTGACATAATACTCCTCCTTACTGTTTGCCCTGCAACTTTTCAATGACTGTTCAGTGTAGCTTTTGAGTTATTAAATAGTATTCGTCTATCTGCTCCCAAGCATTCATTACCATTACAGAGTATCAGCCCGTGTACTCCAACTCTAACATATTTTCACTTCACTAATTCTAACGTTTTTCAACTAAACTGCTTTATAAGAGTTTTTTATGGAACAGACTAGTCATCAGGTGGTGCAGCGGTAACGTTGTCGCCTCACAGCAAGAGGTTCTCCCGTTCTATTCTTGGCTGGAGTGCCTTCTGTGTGGAGTCTGCATGTCCTCCCCGTGGTCGAGTAGTGTTAGAAAGACATGCGTGAATGGGCGTGCCTTAGTTGAAGGCTGAGCGTTGAGCTGGCACCTCAGCACCGTGAAAATCTACTGCCAATCATTAGCGGACTGAAGTTCCGCTGCGGCAACCCCTAACCTAGAAAAGCCGAAGGAACAACTAGTCATCAATAAGCTTACAAAAACATGCCTTGACTAATCAATGTTATAAAAATGATTGAAGCAGAGAACAAAATGGTTGCATAGATGCAGCTAAAAATCAACCATTGTAAATGACTCTACTGAAATGTCTGCGCTGTGAAAGCAATCAATGGTTTTCATCTGTATCATGATGGAAATTAATATCTTTCAGCTATTTAAACAATGTAGAACAAACATTTAAGAAGGGTAAAGGGAACTGATTGTCTTAAATTTGTTGACAGGAATTTCATCATAAAGTAAGATGATTTTAACTTTTTTCTGGTGAAATGTGATCCATTCACTTTAAAGAATAACAAATAAGTACTAGGACTTGGGCACATGAGTTTGATTCTTTTGGTGTCTAAGTAATTGAAATTATGTCTCAAGTTTTAGTTTTGAGGCAGTTTTAATTATGTAGCTATTATTTGAACATCTAATTGCATGTTTAAGTCTCAGAACATATTTCTTATATTGCACAGTTGTAGCAACAGTTCAGTATTATGGATTTTGGTAAAAGTGGTTGCAAAGATCATCTTACCTTAATATCCTGAAGCAAAATCCTTCCACCATAGGGATTTTGTAATTTAAGGAAGTGAAGCATTCAGCCCTGTCCTGCTTCTTTGCAGATTGCTCATGGAAAAACTTGTGAAACTTGTTTAGCACTACATCACCATGGTCAAAACAGAAGGACTGAAATGGAAAAAAATACTTTTAACAGTTATTCTAAAACACCATATGGCAGTACCCTTTACAAAGTACCATTTTGCAGTAGTTTGGGCACTGCTATGAGAACATTTATTTTTTATTTATTTATCATTTGTTTAACTAGACAGTACGACTGGGCTAGAACCCATTTTCAGTGGAGGCTTGGGGAGAAAAACTCCAGAGACCAAAATGTTTGGAGAAAATGAAAGTTATACGCATCATAAAAGTTATAAACATCATAAAGTACTTAGAGTTGCTTGGAATAAAATGTTTAAAGTAAAAGTAAGGTACATTGAGTTACATAGATTAAAATGTTCAGAAAATAATGGTAGTTTTTGATAGTCAAATAAGTGAACTACAATAATGCAAACTGTGTGAAGGTTATGTATAAGTACATCAGTTAGAGGAGTGGCAGGACACCTGAGTGAATAGTATGTACTTAGAGTAAGTAATGTAGAGGGGAACGAAGACTGGAGAGTAGAGCGGTACGGAGGAGAGTAGTGAGTAGAGAGAGCAGAGGAAGAAGGAAGAAAGATAGGAGAGAGGTAGGGCAAGGATGAAATGGAAGGTAAGTAAGTGAGAAGAATTTAGAGGGGTAAACTGTTGCAGAAGAGGAGGTAAAGCAGTAAGTAAGTGGCTAACGTATGGTGGACAGGGAATGGTAGAAGAGGAAGTTGATGAGTTAGTCCAAATGGCAAGGGGTTTAGCCAGGACAGGTACATGAGTGGAGCCAGTTGTTACTGAGGAAAACCCTTAGTTGGCTTCTAAAGTGAATTGGGTCAGCAGTAGTTATTATGGGCTGATGAATAGTATTCCATATTTTAGAGATGAAGTTTGAGGAAAAGAGTTTCCAGCTTTGTTAGATTTGGAAACTTGTAATAGAGATGTTTTAGAGGGTCAAAATAGTCGAGTGTTAGCATAAGGCTGAAGCATTAGTTGAAGACCAGGGCAAGAACAAAGAATATCAAATGAAATATAAACAAAATTTAAATGACTGACATTCTTTCCTGCAATGAAAAACAAAGGAAAGTTGTACACAGAATCCCTACAGTTTGGTGGGTCTATGGTTAATTGTCGAACGGACTAACCATCGAATGGCACATCATAGAAATCCTATTGTCAAACATCCATCCATCAAATGAGCACATGATCGAACCTGTGAGATGGGGAAAGTAACTAGTTAGCCAATACTTCCTCTTCTCATAAACAGCAGTATTTCAAACATACCCATGTGGGGGGATTCACCGCCCACCCCCCCAACTTTATATACCAACTCCGAGGTCAAACTACCATGGGGAAAACTGAGGTGGGGAAGTGTTGGCCATCTAGTTACTTTCCCTGTCTCACAGATTCAGTGAAGTGCTCGTTGGATAGATGGATGTTTGATGACTGGATTTCAGTGATGTGCCACCCCAGCTTGGCTGCCCTTTCTCTTTTAAACTTCTGATACTAAGAAAATGGATTGTTACACAAACCAGCTAGGGCAATAGGTCGTTATAAATAAACTAGTAATATGAAAGAAACAAGTGATACATGTTGGAAGAGGTAAATATTATGTTCTACCAGCATTCTAGGATGCAGTATTGGTTCATAAAAGTACTTGCTCAAATCGCTCTTTGAGGAATAGGACTTCCTGAAGATATTGTATATCTCTGGGAGTAACAGAAATAATTTTGATGAGGGGCTATAGCTTCCCACATTTTTCTTGCTTGAAATCAATATCCACATCTCCTCTCCTCTGAGATTACATGTGTATACTGTCTCTCTAAAGAGGACCCAGATCTGTCATTTCAGAGGCTATGCAAGCTTACTTTCCATCTATATGTGATACCATAAGCAGTACGTTTATTTGTTGTTGAGCAATGGAGTATAGCAGCTTAATAACAAGAACAAACTGTGCAAAGTGTGCAAATGATAGGCATATAATGTATTTCTGTGTACTAGATACACAGGATATGAAGTTTGTTATTAAAAGTAAAGCAAACTTTAATTCATTCACTTCAGAAGAATTACTGATACTAGTGCATGAATGATGCTATATATTTTCTCTTTTGCTTTGACAATTCTGCTTTACCTTCTAGGTCAAATAATTGCCATAGTTGCTGCACTGCTATAATAGAGACCCAAATCTAATCTGCTTTGATTTATTCTGAAATTAGTGACTATACTCAACATTAGCAATGAAGATTTTTAAGCAGCACAGAGACAACAGATTTGTATTTCTCACATTCATCTTTTGAAAGAATAATAATTTAATTACATGGACTGGTATGCTCATTATCCCACAAAAAAATTATGATCTAATGTTAAATCAGTTCATGTTGCTAGACTAACACTTTTATTATATGTAATTATGAATGCCAAAGAACCACAACCTCCACTTCCCATTAGAGTGCCTTACTTCTCATTTAAACTTTTCTGGGAGTGCTTTCAGAAAGGATAACTAATGGTTAATATGCAGGGTTGTGATAAATAGCTGCAGCTTATTATGTGAGATGTAGATTGAGAGATTCTGATGCAGCAAAAATGTGCAAATGTGTATTGCAGTGTAGGCACTGGTATGAAAATGGAGGTATAACCAATATGTTTGCAGTTTTTAACTCAAAAACGCACCCTCAGAAAGATATGACAAATACAAATAATCCCAGAAATCCAGACATCTTTACTGAAAAACATTACCATTCTTGACAGTTCAGGCCCAGTACAACCTCATTCACTGCTGATTTTGGATACATTAATCATATTTAGTCATTAGAAATTTCACTCCTCCTTTATGAAGAATTACTACTTTCACCTCTCCTCCTGCGAATGATAATTCTTACACTATAATTTTTAAATATTCCAGATGTAGCCCCACTCATTTTCTTGGCGTGATGATATAATTAATGTGCCTTCTTTATGAGCTGGCCAAGCGATGAGGATAAGACTCCTTTTAAAAAAGGTTTACTGTTGACCATTTACTATTTGTATGTAATACTGCCTTGAAATTGTATCTTATTTGTTGTACAGTATGCATGCTAAATTGCTAGTCTTTGCTTAATTCATGCAGTGTCTATGATATGTCAAATATCAAACTTTCACTACCCTGTTATTTTCTTTGACATAACACTTGTGTATGTATCATTGTGTATGTACTTGTTTTGGGGGTTCTATTTATATTGTGGACTTTTTGCTGATTGTTAGTAAATATTGCATGTCTACAGTTTTTCTCATAAGTCTGTAAATGGACTGTGGCCAGTTGGGCAGTTAGGCATTTCAGAAAAAGATAATAGATAGATAAATAACAGTGTCCTTGATTCATACAGTGAGCTAAGCACTGGATGACCATATGATATGGGGAGACTCAGAGAGTTGGAGCCCAGTTTTTCTTTTAGCAGAGGGACTTTTTTGTGCCTGGGACTCTCTTGTGCTTCTGAAGTTTCTCAGCAAGACCTCACAGGTTAGAATGTAACATTTATGCACTCTTTGCTATAGTAAGATGTCACTCAGTCACTGCATGCTCGAGTCACAGGAGCAAAGTGTGTGAGATATAAAACTCATCTCTATCTCCAGCAGTACCCAGGATGCCCCTGTACTGAGGGTGATTAAATCGTGAATGAAAAGTAAAATATTGAAAATCTGGCGAGGAATAAAAATAGATGAAGTCAGAGGATGATGGAGAGCTGAGCATGCTTTAAATCCAAACAGTTATCCACACATGCGCTCACACCATAGTTTAATGTTCATGCCTCTTACTGAAACTTATACTCTTGTCAATTTATGTTTTTAGAATTACCATGGTAATGTAATTAATCTTCACCTGCATCTTATGAGTTTTCAGAAATGAACTGGTGACTGGAACAACACTTTTAATCCTCCACAGTCAGTTGGCAATGAAAAACGGAATGAGCTTGTACAGGACTGGTGGGACTCCGTCATGTCAGGACCACAATTCTGGCGTCAGGTCAAGTAAAGCAACTCAGAAAGAAAGGAATTAAGCTACATCATTTCAAAGATAGCAGATATGTGAGAAACATGGCACAAGGCATAGTTTCAGGAATGCCAGGGAAGTGAACAAAAGTACGGCAGTAGCTAAGACTGAAAGAGATTTGAAGATAGCACATATTAAACAAGGAGGAAGATATTTTCCAACTGCATGAATGACAGACTTACAGAAATTAGATACAATCAAGAAGTAGGAGGGAAGTGCATAAACAAACACAAAAATGCTAACAAATGAAGATGCATCCTCTGCTGAGTCCATCTATGTTGTAGTAAAGCCTTTGTGCATGTGTCCACCCTTGCTCTTGGTCCACGCTTTCAGTGTTTGATCCTAACCAGCTTCCTCTAATGACTTCTGCTGCACCATTGTTTCAGGCAAAACATCTCAAACACCTACTAACCTCTATGTGAAATGGTATTTTCTTGAGTCTCTACAGACTTATCCCTTCCATTTGTCACTTATGCCTCGCATAATGGTTAAGGTGTTCACCTTACAAACACAAGGTCCAGGGTATGATTCTCAGATGGGGTAAATGGATAGGCTTAAAATGGCCCATAAAGGCAGTTAGCCTAGTACTAACCTATGAACTAACCTATAACCTATGAACACTAATCTCAAGCAGTAAAAATCATTACTATTGGCTGGGAGGGTGGCCTAATGGTTAAGGTGGCTTGCCTTACAAACACAAGGTGCAGGGGTTGAGTCTCACAAGGGATAATTGGCTAAGCTTAAAATGGCTCGCAAGAGCAGTTAGCTTAGTACTAATCTATGAACCTATGAACCTTCTCTGTACTTTTTCTACTAGAGCCATCCATTTTACTCCAAATAGTATGATGTGGAGACAATAACAGTTCAGTAATATACAAATAAAGTTTCCAAATGGGAGTTAATAAAAAAGTGAAAAAACTCATTAGCAACCTAATAATAATAATAATTATTATTATTATAGGGCATCAAGAAGTCCTACTGCATTTCCACACTCCCTACTTAATTATCATACTTCTGAAGTTGCCATCCTTTAAGTATGAAAATAGAAAAGAGGAATTTCCCTTGCCCACAAAGTCATGTGAGATTGTAGTTATAATTATGCAGGGGTTCTTTGGGGTTGAAGGAGCCTTGACTTTGGTATGTACCTGACTAGGTATATATGTAACAACTGGACCATCCACAGAGATTCCTCACAAAAACAATATAGGGTGTAAGCAGCATGTCCTATGTAGACTACCTCAAAGCCTTATCCCTGTGCTCAGTCTCCTACAGACTGCTGAGAGGCAATCTGTGCTTGGCCTACAAAGTATCCCCTGATTCTGCTCTGATGAACCTATTGCACATCCGTAAAACAAATAGCAAGAGAATTTTCAGATCTAGGGACCTAAACCTTGGCTGCAACATAAATAGGGCATGTTGGAGGATCAATGCGTCTCAGAGACTACCTCTTCTCTGGAATATGCTTCCCATCCATGTGAAGCAGAATTGTTCCTTAACTCAATTGAAATGTAAATTGGAACAGTGGATAGAAAATCGGAAATTCACCCCTCATCTGGGACCAATGTCTCTGTTAGACAGAGGCAGCCTGTAAATGATTGGCCACCCATGTTTAAACCTTCATATACCCCTTAAAATAACCCTGGGGTATCAAGGCTTGTAAGATAGATTTGGAAAGTATGTCTAGGTTTAAAAAGGCCCAGTTTGGATCGTTAGTCTCTTAAATACAAAACCTGTGACATAAATGTTCTGAGCTCAGTTAGGGGCCTGCGTGATAAATGAGCTTAACAGCAAAAGAGAGGAGTGATAAAGGAATGCCTGCTGGCCTCTGTCTGAGGGTGCACAATTCTGGGGTATAGTCTCTGCTTAGAATTTCAAGTGGGGACTGGGGATCTTTGAAGTGCTTGTTTTCAGTTGGAACAAGCCTGACTGAGGGTATGACACTCACTAAAGTAGGAGACACACCAGCAGCAAATATCCCTTGGCCCTCAGCAGACATGTGAACTAGGATCTAAGAACTTAAGAAAAAGACCTTAATATCTCCAGTGAAAGATGGCACTGCTCCCGCCACTCACATCTTACCTTAGAGAAACAAACAAAACACTGCTCCCGCCACCCACATCTTACCCTAGAGAAACAAACAAAACACTGCTCTCGCCACTCACATCTTACCCTAGAGAAACAAACAAAACATAGATCTTCTTTCACCTGGGAATGAACAGGCCAGTAGAGC